>NC_056444.1:15000-120000 GCF_018296145.1 Oncorhynchus tshawytscha | reverse complement strand
ATATGACACCCTAAAGACACGATATTAAACCAAGTTCTATATATGACACCCTAAAGATCCAATATTAAACCAAGTTCTATATATGACACCCTAAAGATCCAATATTAAACCAAGTTCTATATATGACACCCTAAAGATCCAATATTAAACCAAGTTCTATATATGACACCCTAAAGACCAATATTAAACCAAGTTCTATATATGACACCCTAAAGATCCAATATTAAACCAAGTTCTATATATGACACCCTAAAGATCCAATATTAAACCAAGTTGTAACGGTTTTCTAGTGGTGAAGGAGAGTCGGACCAAACTGCAGCGTGTAGATTGCGATCCATGTTTAATGAACGAACGTAAACACGAATAAATACAAACACTATAAAACAAAGAACGTAACTGAACGAAACGAAAACCAAAACAGCCTATACTTGTGAAAACTAACAAAGACAGGAACAAGGACACTAAGGACAATCACCCACGACAAACTCAAAGAATATGGCTGCCTAAATATGGTTCCCAATCAGAGACAACGATAAACACCTGCCTCTGATTGAGAACCACTTCAGACAGCCATAGACTTTGCTAGATCACCCCACTAGCTACAATCCCAATATATACACACCACATACAAAAACCCATGCCACACCCTGGCCTGACCCAATACATGAAGATAAACACAAAATACTTCGACCAGGGCGTGACACAAGTTCTATATATGACACCCTAAAGATCCAATATAAACCAAGTTCTATATATGACACCCTAAAGATCCAATATTAAACCGAGTTCTATATATGACACCCTAAAGATCCAATATTAACCCAAGTTCTATATGACACCCTAAAGATCCAATATAAACCAAGTTCTATATATGACACCCTAAAGATCCAATATAAACCAAGTTCTATATATGACACCCTAAAGATCCAATATTAAACCAAGTTCTATATATGACACCCTAAATGTCTGAGGATTTCTAGGACAGTGAGGAAGGCAAGGTCAGAGCTTCATAACACTGAATTATACACCCTTTGACAGCCTCTGAGATTAAAACATAAATGTAGTCCTGCTTTGTGGCATTTCGCGAAGGCTCAATGTTATGTTGGTCGCACTATACGTTTTTGTTGTGTAGATGTGGTTGTCCATGTTTGATAGCGCCATTGGATGTCTTTCAGTGTTCCTACCGGCGGATTCATTACTAAATATACAAGCAGACACATTTGGTCCTGTGTTTGAAAGACTACAACTTTGGTTGGGCGGTGCTTCGTGCTCCGGCCTTGCCCCTCCCCCAAGGCAGCCTTTTTTTTAAAGGAGGCGGACACTAACAGTCCATTGGGCAAAACTCGAAGAACTGACCAGACTCTACGGCTTCAAGTGATTCCTCACATCAACAGGAATTTGACTATGGAGCATCTATTAGCTCCATGGTGACATTCAACCAAACATGTTTCAACCTGAATATAGCGAAGAGGATTCAAAACAAAGAGTTGAATTTAGCTGGAGTTAGAAGCTCAACCGATGAAGCCTCAGCCGATGTCAGCACCAAGAGGTCAGATGACAAATACGGTACCTAGCTAAGTAAGTTATTTTTCCTGTAAGCCACCTAGCTAACTTTAGTTTATCTACTGAAACCCATATTGTGTATTGCTGACTGACATACAGTGCGGGAGAAATCAAATTATTTTTCTGTTTGCTAACTTAGCTAGCTAGCTAACCAACTACCAGTAACCATATCTATGACTAAAAATAGAAGAGGTTTTACAATCAGAGATCTTTTGTATCTCGATTGTAAATACCTCTTCTTTTTATAACTGTAGCTATAAAAAATATTTACCTGATAGACATGGCTATAGGTAGATGCTGTCTGCCTACATACTCATTTGTATGTTCTGGTCACTGTGCAATGGTTGAGGGTTATGCCATATTTCTTCCTATTAGGCTAGATATTTGTCTAATTGTAATCCCTGTGCCTGTGCACATTTATGCATGTTCAACTAGTCCCTAATGTTAAAGTTAAGCTGGCACGGTTCAACTGTTGTTCAAACTGTAGAATAGAGTATAGTTTTTGTCTTCCAGACAATACCTTGTGGTGCCTGGGCTTCTTCCTGCAATGGATTCTAGATACTGAAACATAATTTCTTTGCCTGCTGTGTGTCATTGTAGCAGAACTGTATCCCTCTAGACGGATTAGACATTATGCTGGATTTCCAGCAGATGACTCATGAGGAGCTGAATGGCAGTTTGATCATGACAACACTCCTCCCACAGCTGTGCAAGTATACCGTGAACTTAGTGTGTTCCTTTGTGAAGGGCAGTTTCATCATGACCACCTCTCCCATCTGCTGATCACCAGTTATCTTAGCCACAGACTGTTACACCAGTTAGTGTGATTTAACCACAGATTGTTGGTGTCCATTACTGGAAGTTAAATGATAGGTACTGTTTGTTGTAGCATAGAGTCTTCAACCAACCTTAGCGAGGCCGTCTTCGTCCTAGATTCGGGGAACAGGAGTCTCACAAAACGTCTGTGTTCAGTTGCAGGGCGTCATTTTGAATTTAGAAAATGCTCCGTTATTAAAATAAACACATTTTTTGCTCCAGTATTGTATCCAACAAGGTGTGCGCCGCCATTGTGTCTATTTCAAGTCTTCTCACTAAATTGATTGAAACATGTCTCTGTCATCATGACATGCAGCACTTTGGAGTCTCAATCAATGAGAGAAGACTTGAAATAGACAAGATTTCTGCAAAACTCTTTGGGTAAATTACATTATCTGGTGTAACAATCTCTAGCTACATTTCTCTGCACTTGTGTGTCTCTACACCTGAGAAACACTTGAACACACTGAACTACACTGTTCATAATATATATGTTTTACTTTTACCATATAAAATGATTGTTGAATATCCAGTTCTCTTGAGTTAGCATTAAATAGTGTACACTCCCCTGTATTTTAGAATTGGACAAATTAACAAACATTATATGGCTGTCTGAATGTCTAGCATATGTTTGATACTACAGAGCCCTGTACAGTTTATATAAATATCTTCTGGGAATTGTTAAGGGCTGATACATTTCAAAGATTGATAGAAATTATCCATATTTATTTGATGGTTGTTCTCCAACCCTGTTCCTGGAGAGAGACCCTCCTGTAGGTTTTAACTCCAACCCTGTTCCTGGAGAGATACCCTCCTGTAGGTTTTAACTCCAACCCTGTTCCTGGAGAGCTACCCTCCTGTAGGTTTTAACTCCAACCCTGTTCCTGGAGAGCTACCCTCCTGTAGGTTTTAACTCCAACCCTGTTCCTGGAGAGCTACCCTCCTGTAGGTTTTAACTCCAACCCTGTTCCTGGAGAGACACCCTCCTGTAGGTTGGAGGGTTGGAGTCAACAAATGTCTCCCCAAGCTCTGTGTGTGTGTGTGTGTGTGTGTGTGTGTGTGTGTGTGTGTGTGTGTGTGTGTGTGTGTGTGTGTGTGTGTGTGTGTGTGTGTGTGTGTGTGTGTGTGTGTGTGTGTGTGTGTGTGTGTGTGTGTGTGTGTGTGTGTGTGTGTGTGTGTGTGTGTGTGTGTATTGGTATGACGGGGAGGTCAGAGCTCGCCTGGTCTGCCAAGACATTCCTATCTGGTAACACCATTTTCACCGCGGGCCCTGCCAAAGATCAGCTCAGCCTCCCTGGCTACTAGGGTGTAACCCGCCTGGCTAGGCTACACGAGGTAGAGCTGGCTAGGCTACACGAGGTAGAGCTGGCTAGGCTACACGAGGTAGAGCTGGCTAGGCTACACGAGGTAGAGCTGGCTAGGCTACACGAGGTAGAGCTGGCTAGGCTACACGAGGTAGAGCTGGCTAGGCTACACGAGGTAGAGCTGGCTAGGCTACACGAGGTAGAGCTGGCTAGGCTACACGAGGTAGAGCTGGCTAGGCTACACGAGGTAGAGCTGGCTAGGCTAGCTCGAGGTAGAGCTGGCTAGGCTACAGCTGGCGAGGTAGAGCTGGCTAGGCTACGAGGTAGAGCTGGAGGCTGAGCTGGCTAGGCTACACTGGCTAGGTAGAGCTGGCTAGGCTACACGAGGTAGAGCTGGCTAGGCTACACGAGGTAGAGCTGGCTGGCGAGGTAGAGCTGGCTAGGCACGAGGTTGAGCTGGCTAGGCTACACGAGGTAGAGCTGGCTAGGCTACACGAGGTAGAGCTGGCTAGGCTACACGAGGTAGAGCTGGCTAGGCTACACGAGGTAGAGCTGGCTAGGCTACACGAGGTTGAGCTGGCTAGGCTACACGAGGTAGAGCTGGCTAGGCTACACGAGGTTGAGCTGGCTAGGCTACACGAGGTTGAGCTGGCTAGGCTACACAAGGTTGAGCTGGCTAGGCTACACGAGGTAGAGGCCAGGGGTCGGGCAGCTAGTAAGCTCCAGTCTGGGCAGAGAGGCTGGATGTAGAACCACTAGACTGGGCACTAGGGGAAAAATCGATAGTTGCATATCGGGGTGTTATTTTTTACGATATATTTTGTTGTATCGTTTTGCTAGATGGCTGTACCTGCACCAAAACTCCAGTATGTTTTCTTCATAGCTTGTTCTCCATTTTTTTTTTTTAATAGGGAGCCAATTTGTTTTAGCTCTACTTCCATGACTGAGCTAAACTAGTTTCCTCATGGCTCTCTCTGGTCCCTCTGCAGCAGACACGTGGTGCTCTTAGCAATTCAGAAATCATACAACATAGTGATATGTCCATGGTATCGCACGAGACAAGTAAACCAGAGATCAAAATCAAAAGTAACAGTCAGTATCTGGTGTGGCCACCAGCTGCATTAAGTACTGCAGTGCATCTCCTCCTCATGGACTGCACCAGATGTGCCAGTTATTGCTGTGAGATGTTACCCCCCTCTTCCACCAAAGCACCTGCAAGATCCCTGACATTTCTGGGGTGGAGGATGGCCCTAGCCCTCACCCTCCGATCCAACAGGTCCCAGACGTACTCAATGGGATTGAGATCCGGGCTCTTCGCTGGCCATGGCAGAACACTGACATAGTAAGACACTATCTATGAGCGGTGATGGCCCCTAGTAAAATAGACTGTCGACATGGGTTATAATCTATAGTAAGTGATGCCTTTTCAACATGGTTTCTCATGTTTTTGTTTTGAGCCCTGACCCCTCCAGAAAGACACTGTTGTTAGATTGCTGACTGGTAAACAGTAGGCTATAGATTCTTAATTCCCACCCTCAGTTTTAGTCATAACCCGGCTCGTGGGATGTGACAAAGAGTTCTTATAGGACCAGGGCACAAATAATAATATAATAATAATAACTCACCACATGTTAATGAGAAAAGGGTGTGCTTGAAAAGATGCACATAACTCTGCAATGTTGTATTGGAGAGAGTCTCAGTCTTAAATCATTTTCCACACAGTCTGTGCCTGTATTTAGTTTTCATGCTAGTGAGGGCCGAGAATCCACTCTCACATAGGTACGTGGTTGCAAAGGGCATCAGTGTCTTAACAGCACAATTTGCCAAGGCAGGATACTCTGAGCGCAGCCCTATCCAGAAATCTGGCAGTGGCCTCTGATTAAATTACATTTTCACAGAACCGCTTGTTTCAATGAGGCTGTCTTGTTTAGATATCGGTAAGTGGACTGGAGGCTGGGCATGAAAGGGATAACGAATCCAGTAGTTTGTGTCATTCTTCTCGGGAAAATAGCTACTTAATTGCGCACCCAACACACTCAGGTGCTTCGCTATATCACATTTGACATGGTCCGTAAGCTTGAGTTCATTTGCAAACAAAAATCATACAATGATGGAAAGACCTGTGTGTTGTCGTTGTTAATGCAGACAGAGAAGAGCTCCAACTTCTTAATCATAGCCTCAATTTTGTCCCACACATTGAATATAGTTGCGGAGAGTCCCTGTAATCCTAGATTCAGATCATTCAGGCGAAAAGAAAACATCACCAGATAGGCCATTCTATACTGTTGTACATTTCTAGAACACTCAGACATTACATGTATCCATCACAGTACCATTCTATACAGTTGAAGTACAGTTCTAGAACACTCAGACATGTATCCATCACATTAACATTCTATACTGTTGAAGTACAGTTCTAGAACACTCAGACATGTATCCATCACATTAACATTCTATACTGTTGAAGTACAGTTCTAAAACACTCAGACATGTATCCATGACAGTAACATTCTATACTGTTGAAGTACAGTTCTAGAACACTCAGACATTACATGTATCCATCACAGTAGCATTCTATACTGTTGAAGTACATTTGTTGATCGTTGTGCATACCATTAGTCATATGGACTTCATCCAGAAGGATTCAGATGTTTGAGAGGCCTATTCATCTCTCCCAGTCTTCCCCAACCAGATTTCCAGACTTCTCGAAGACAAGGTCTCATGCACCCTCTCATATAGCGTTCTTGTTTTCCTCCAGAACCACCACTCAGACCCAGGGCTGTTGCCTGGCGGATTTGTGTCCTCCGTCCACCACAGTCATTAGCAGGGACAATTCAAGGCTGTTTTCCTAGCTTCTTGAACACTAGAGCTAGCTAGCTGGGAAATTAGGCTTTTCCCCAAAGCCTGTTGGCAAGACCACTAATACGTCCTCCCCAAAGGCTCAACATGCTCCTAGTTCCTGTTTTAATCCCTAAATGGGTGGTTACTCTGTGGCAGTATCTCCTTTTCAGAAAGATCCATCACTGAGTTTT
This sequence comes from Oncorhynchus tshawytscha, assembly GCF_018296145.1. Taxonomy (NCBI): domain Eukaryota; kingdom Metazoa; phylum Chordata; class Actinopteri; order Salmoniformes; family Salmonidae; genus Oncorhynchus; species Oncorhynchus tshawytscha. The sequence goes on along the minus strand of NC_056444.1, from coordinate 113,285 downwards.
TCTCCTTTCAGTTTTAGTTAGCTAGACTAACTAGACCAGCTAGACTAACTAGACCAGCTAGACTAACTAGACCAGCTAGACTAACTAGACCAGCTAGACTAACTCGACCAGCTAGACTAACTACACTAACTAGACTAGCTAGACCAGTTAGACTAGCTAGACCAACTAGACTAAATAGCCTAACTAGCCTAGCTAGACTAGCTAGACTAGCTAGACCAACTAGACCAGCTAGACTAACTAGACTAACTTTAGCTTCGCTTGTTTACCTATCTAATGGGGGCGTAGCAAATTTATGAGGAAGCGTAGGGGGTGTTGCGCATGCTAATAACGCGCATACTGTATGAGAACCAATCAAAAAGTCTGTCTGATTTGAAATAACCTCCCCTTTTACAAGCCTGAGATACCAGACCAGGAAACCAGAGGCCACCAATATAGAGATTGTTCAGCCTGGCTAGCTACTCCACGTACTGAGGGGAACACTGGTATATAGCATTTATTGTTATATTACCGATCATACAGGTATCAGAATGACTCTTTATAAGAGCTCAGGGTGTATCTCTTCTAACAGACCATAATGTAACTGTCTGAATACCCTTTCAGTAACAACCTTTCCTGGTGTTTCCCAACAGGCATTGGGAAGGTGAAGCGGAAAACGGGGATGCGTGACACTGCCTCCAACGCAGACGCTGACATGTACTCCGACAACGGCGAGCGCCTGTACGACCTCAACCTGCCGGCGCTCGTCAAGTTCAGCTACACCGCCGAGCGGGAGGACGAGCTCTCGTTGGTCAAGGGCACCCACGTTATCGTCATGGAGAAGTGTAGCGACGGCTGGTGGCGTGGGGGGTACCAGGGGCGTTCCGGGTGGTTCCCCTCCAACTACGTGACAGAGGACGCAGACGGGACAGCGGGGGGAGGAGGTTTGGGAGACCCGGCAGGGTCGCTGACGGAGAAGCTAGCGGCAGTAGTTCACAGTGTGTCTAACGGGAACCGGGTACTCCACACGGTGCAGGCGCTCTACCCTTTCAGCTCGGGGAACGACGAGGAGCTCAACTTTGAGAAGGGAGAGGTGATGGAGGTGGTAGAGAAACCAGACAACGACCCTGAGTGGTGGAAGTGCCGTAAAGCAGATGGACAGCTGGGACTAGTGCCTAAGAACTACGTCACTGTGCTGCCTCCCCAGCAGGACTCTACTACCCAGAATGCCTCACTGGGCCCCGCGGGGCCGCCCACGCCCGACTGTGACTACATCTCTCCAGCCACGGTGGGGCGGTTTGCTGGGAAGCCGTGGTACTATGGCAAGGTGACGCGTCATCAGGCAGAGGTGGCTCTCAACCAGAGAGGAGTGGAGGGAGACTTCCTCATCAGAGACTCTGAGTCATCGGTGAGTCCTGACTGCTATCTATAACTCCATCTATACAACTCCATCTATACAGCCGTCTGTAGAGAGCTGTACAGCCATCTGTAGAGAGCTATACAGCCATATAGAGAGCTATACAGCCATCTTTAGAGATCTATACAGCCTTCAAAAGAGAGCTATACAGCCATCTATAGAGAGCTATACAGCTTCCTATAGAGCTATACAGCCGTCTGTAGAGAGCTATACAAACATCTATAGAGAGCTATACAGCTTCCTATAGAGCTATACAGCCGTCTGTAGAGAGCTATACAGCCGTGAGCTATACAAACATCTATAGAGAGCTATACAGCTTCCTATAGAGCTATACAGCCGTCTGTAGAGAGCTGTACAGCCATCTGTAGAGCTATACAGCTTCCTATAGCGCTATACAGCCTTCTATAGAGAGCTATACAGCCGTGAGCTATACAGCCATCTGTAGAGAGCTGTACAGCCATCTATAGTGAGCTATACAGCCATCTGTAGAGCTATACAGCCATCTATAGAGAGCTATACAGCCATCTGTAGAGCTATACAACTTCCTATAGAGCTGTACAGCCTTCTATAGAGAACTATACGGCCATCTGTAGAGCTATACAGCTTCCTATAGAGCTATACAGCCGTCTGTAGAGAGCTGTACAGCCATCTGTAGAGAACTATACAGCAATCTATACAGAACTATACAGCCATCTATAGAGAGCTATACAGCCATCTATAGAGAGCTATACAGCCATCTGTAGAGAGCTATACATCCGTCTGTAGAGAGCTATACATCCGTCTGTAGAGAGCTATACATCCGTCTGTAGAGAGCTGTACATCCGTCTGTAGAGAGCTGTACATCCGTCTGTAGAGAGCTGTACATCCGTCTGTAGAGAGCTGTACAGCCGTCTGTAGAGAGCTGTACAGCCGTCTGTAGAGAGCTGTACATCCGTCTGTAGAGAGCTGTACATCCGTCTGTAGAGAGCTATACATCCGTCTGTAGAGAGCTATACATCCGTCTGTAGAGAGCTGTACATCCGTCTGTAGAGAGCTGTACATCCGTCTGTAGAGAGCTGTACAGCCGTCTGTAGAGAGCTGTACATCCGTCTGTAGAGAGCTGTACATCCGTCTGTAGAGAGCTGTACATCCGTCTGTAGAGAGCTGTACAGCCGTCTGTAGAGAGCTGTACAGCCGTCTGTAGAGAGCTGTACAGCCGTCTGTAGAGAGCTGTACAGCCGTCTGTAGAGAGCTGTACAGCCGTCTGTAGAGAGCTGTACAGCCGTCTGTAGAGAGCTGTACATCCGTCTGTAGAGAGCTGTACATCCGTCTGTAGAGAGCTGTACATCCGTCTGTAGAGAGCTGTACAGCCGTCTGTAGAGAGCTGTACAGCCGTCTGTAGAGAGCTGTACAGCCGTCTGTAGAGAGCTGTACAGCCGTCTGTAGAGAGCTGTACAGCCGTCTGTAGAGAGCTGTACAGCCGTCTGTAGAGAGCTGTACAGCCGTCTGTAGAGAGCTGTACAGCCGTCTGTAGAGAGCTGTACAGCCGTCTGTAGAGAGCTGTACAGCCATCTATAGAGAGCTATACAGCCATCTATAGAGAGCTATACAGCCATCTATAGAGAGCTATACAGCCATCTATAGAGAGCTATACAGCCATCTATAGAGAGCTATACAGCCATCTATAGAGAGCTATACAGCCATGAGCTATACAGCCATCTATAGAGAGCTATACAGCCATCTATAGAGAGCTATACAGCCATGAGCTATACAGCCATCTATAGAGAGCTATACAGCCATCTGTAGCTCAGTGTAGACTTCCTCATCAGAGACATCCCACACTCATCTAGAAGGTCTAGAGCAAACGATAGGTCATCTCTTCCATCTGTTTATCTCAACGTTTGAGTTGCCGTCTGTCTTTACGTCTACAGCTCCATTACTACTCTGTCATGGTCCTGACAGTTCAGCCTGTCTGCTGCCATCATTCCTACATTGTGTTGACCTGAGGTGGTTAGTGTAATGTTGCTGTAGAGCTGTCAGCGGTTAGAGAGGGTGGATGTATTAGTGGTGACATAAGGACTGTAGGAACAATGTCTCAGAGCTGGGGATTCATTTCATATCGCAGGATGATTAACAACATCCCAGCTGAGCCCTGTGTTTTAACTGTCTGCTCAGTTTACAGCTTTTATTGACCCGCTCTCTCCCTCTCTTCTCTCTCTGTCTCCACCCTCCCTTCTCTTCCTCTCTTCTCTCTCTCCCTCTTCCCTCCCTTCTTTCCCTCTCTTCCTTCCCTCTCTCCTCTCCCTCTTCTCTCTTTCTGTTTCTCTCTCCCCCCTCCCTCTTCTCTCTCACTCTTCCCTCTCTCCTCTCCCTCCTCTCCCTCTGTCTCCACCCTCCCTTCCTTCCCTCTCTCCTCTCCCTCTTCTCTCTCTTTCTGTTTCTCTCTCCCCCTCCCTCTTCTCTCTCCTCTTCCTCTCTCCTCTCCCTCCTCTCCCTCTGTCTCCACCCTCCCTTCCTTCCCTCTCTCCCTCCCTCCTCTCCCTCTGTCTCCACCCTCCCTTCCTTCCCTCTCTCCTCTCCCTCCTTCTCTCTCTTTCTGTTTCTCTCTCCCCCCTCCCTCTTCTCTCTCCCTCTTCCCTCTCCTCTCCCTCTCTCTCTCTGTCTCCACCCTCCCTTCTCTCCCTCTTCTCTCTGTCTCCTCTTCCCTCCCTTCTCTCCCTCTTCTCTCTCTCCCTCCTTCCCTCTCTTTCTGTTTCTCTCCCCTTCTTCTCTCTCCCTCTTCCCTCTCCTCTCCTCTCTCTCCTCTCTGTCTCTACCCTCCCCTCTTCCTCTCTTCTCTCTCTCCCTCTTCCCTCTGTCCTCTCCCTCTTCTCCCTCTGTCTCCACCCTCCCTTCCTTCCCTCTCTCCTCTCCCTCTTCTCTCTCTTTCTGTTTCTCTCTCCCCCTCCCTCTTCTCTCTCTTTCTGTTTCTCTCTCCCCCTCCCTCTTCTCTCTCCCTCTTCCCTCTCCCTCTTCTCTCTCTGTCTCCACCCTCCCTTCTCTCCCTCTTCTCTCTGTCTCCACCCTCCCTTCTCTCCCTCTTCTCTCTCTCCCTCTTCTCTCCCTTCCTTCCCTCTCTTTCTGTTTTCTCTCTCCTCTCCCTCTTCCCTCTCCCTCTTCTCTCTCTGTCTCCACCCTCCCTTCTCTCCCTCTTCTCTCTGTCTCCACCCTCCCTTCTCTCCCTCTTCTCTCTCCCTCTTCCCTCTCCTCTCCCTCTCTTCTCTCTGTCTCTACCCTCTCTTCTCTCACTCTCTGCCTCCCCTCCTGCCCTCCCTCCCTCTTTCTCCCTCTTTCTGTTTCTCTCTCCCCCTCCCTCCCTGTCCACCCTTCTCCCCTCTCTCCCTCTTCTCTCCTTGTCTACCCACCTCCCTTCCCTCCCTATTTCTCTCTCTTTCTGTTTCTGTCTCCCCCTCCCTCCCTTCTCTCTCTCTCTCCCACCCTTCCCCTGCTTTCCTCCCACCAGCCCAGTGATTTCTCCATCTCTCTGAAGGCCCAGGGGAAGAACAAGCATTTCAAGGTTCAGTTGAAGGATGGTTTGTACTGCATTGGCCAGAGGAAGTTCAGTTCTCTGGAGGACTTGGTGGATCACTACAAGAAGGCTCCCATCTTCACCAGCGAGCAGGGAGACAAGCTCTACCTGGTTAAGGCCCTGGCTGCCTCTTGATCACACACTCTTAAACACACACACACACACTGACAAACTTTTACACATCACAAGGACTTCCTATGTGCCGGGAGCCGTGATCATTCCATTAGGAAAGGGGGAGGAAGAGAGAAAGAGAGAAGTGGAGAGGGAGAAAAGGACATTGGACTCCTTTATGTAAATCACCCTATCTTACCCAGATCATGCGTTTACTTCTTCTAGGTCATAATGCCATCTTCTAGATATAGGCTGTTTCTGTTTATAATATATATATATATTCTTTTAAGTTTCTTTAAAAAAAAAAAAGGTGATGTTTTGAACTCAAACAACAAGGAGTCGTAGTGATGAGGCGGTTTGGTCGTTGGTCGACGATCCAGAATGTAGCCTAGCTACACATTTCAACGGACTTGTTGTGTCGTTGTCGGTCTTAACTCTTTCAACGTCGTACAACAACTGATATGTGGTGGACAATAATCCACACTTCTCCTAACTGCTCAACCTAAATAAAAATGATTAAGTGACCAAAGTTTATTGATTGGTTTAATTTCACCCATCATAGTTATTGATACACTATATTTACAGCAGGATATAGACACCCCGTCAAATGAGTGGATTGGGCTGTTTCAGCCACACCCATTGCTGACAGGTGTATAAAATCAAGCACACAGCCAGGCAATCTCCATAGACAAACATTGGCAGTAGAATGAAGAGCTCAGTGACTTTCAACGTTGCCCCATCATATGATGCCACCTTTCCAACAAGTCAGTTCATCAAATGTCTGCCCTGCTAGAGCTGCCCTGGTCAACTGTATTAATTAATTAATTACATGTTATTTTTGTGTCAAATAGCCAATTGGCAACCCATCCCTTATGGGATTAATTGACACATTACAATAATTCACTGTGGTAATTAAATGATCATTCTTCCTGCATTCTGCATTACATGAATAGCGAAAAATAATGTGAGGTAGAAATCAATACATAACAATAAATAAGGTTATCCAAACCATAATTACAGAGCAGTAAAATACTATACCTACAGTATGTGCTTTTATTGTGAAGTGGAATCGGCTAGGAGCAACAACGGCTCAGCCGCGACGTGGTAGGCCACACAAGCTCACAGAACGGGACCACCAAGCGCGTTACAATCGTCTGTTCTCGGTTGCAACACTAGAGTTCCAAACTGCCTCTGGAAGCAACGTCAGCACAAAAACTGTTCGTCGGGAGCTTCATGAAATGGGTTTCCATGGCCAAGCAGCCGCTCACAAGCCGAAGATCACCATGCGCAATGCCAAGCGTCAGCTGGAGTGGTGTAAAGCTCGCTGCTATTGGACTCTGGAGCAGTGGAAACACGTTCTCTGGAGTGATGAATCACACTACACCAATCTGGTAGTCTAATGGATGAATCTGGGTTTGGCGGATGCCAGGAGAACGCTTCCTGCCCCAATGCACAGTGACAACTTTAAAGTTTGATGGAGGAGGAATAATGGTCTGGGGCTGTTTTTCATGGTTCAGGACCCTTAGTTCCAGTGAAGGGAAATCTTAACACTACAGCATACAATGACGTTCTAGATGATTCTGTGCTTCCAACTTAGTGACTACAGTTGGGGGAAGGTCCTTTCCTGTTTCAGCATGACAATGCCCCCGTGTGGTTGGAGGATGATTTGGGTTACAGGGGAAAGGCACTTTCCTGTTTTAGCATGACAATGCCCCCGTGTGGTTGGAGGATGATTTGGGTTACAGGGGAAAGGCACTTTCCTGTTTTAGCATGACAATGCCCCCGTGTTGTTGGAGGATGATTTGGAGGAGAGGAGGGAACAGGAGAGGAGAGGAGGCAACAGGAGAGGAGAGGAGGCAACAGGAGAGGAGAGGAGGCAACAGGAGAGGAGAGGAGGCAACAGGAGAGGAGAGGAGGGAACAGGAGAGGAGAGGAGGGAACAGGACAGGAGAGGAGAACAGGAGGGAGGAGAGGAGGGAACAGAGGAGAGAACAGGAGAGGAGAGAACAGGAGAGGAGAGGAGAGGGAGGGAACAGGAGAGGAGGGAACAGGAGAGGAGGGAACAGGAGAGGAGGGAACAGGAGAGGAGGGAACAGGAGAGGAGGGAACAGGAGAGGAGGGAACAGGAGAGAGGAGAGGAGGGAACAGGACAGGAGAGGAGAGGAGGGAACAGGAGAGGAGGGAACAGGAGAGGAGGGAACAGGAGAGGAGGGAACAGGAGGAGGAGAGAACAGGAGAGGAGGGAACAGGAGAGGAGGGAACAGGAGAGGAGGGAACAGGAGAGGAGGGAACAGGAGAGGAGGGAACAGGAGAGGAGGGAACAGGAGAGGAGGGAACAGGAGAGGAGGGAACAGGAGAGGAGGGAACAGGAGAGGAGGGAACAGGAGAGGAGGGAACAGGAGAGGAGGGAACAAGGAGGAGGGAACAGGAGAGGAGGGAACAGGAGAGGAGGGAACAGGAGAGGAGGGAACAAGAGAGGAGAAGAGGGAACAAGAGAGGAGAAGAGGGAACAAGAGAGGAGAGGAGGGAACAAGAGAGGAGAGGAGGGAACAAGAGAGGAGAGGAGGGAACAAGAGAGGAGAGAACAAGAGAGGAGAGGAGGGAACAAGAGAGGAGAAGGTACATTTCTCATTTGTTTCTGGAGCTCTGCTCTCCTATCTGTTCTGTCTAGTTGAGGTCAGAGGCTAAGGGTTCAGTGAGCTACCTAGCCAGCCAACAGCAGTCATATGGTCGGGGGGTTCAGTGAGATACCTAGCCAGCCAACAGCAGTGATATGGTCTGGGGGTTCAGTGAGAGACCTAGCCAGCCAACAGCAGTCATATGGTCGGGGGTTCAGTGAGATACCCAGCCAGCCAACAGCAGTGATATGGTCTGGGGGTTCAGTGAGAGACCTAGCCAGCCAACAGCAGTGATATGGTCGGGGGTTCAGTGAGAGACCTAGCCAGCCAACAGCAGTGATATGGTCAGTGATATGGGGGGTTCAGTGAGCTACCTAGCCAGCCAACACCAGTGATATGGTCCAGGGGTTCAGTGAGAGACCTAGCCAGCCAACAGCAATGATATGGTTGGGGGTTCAGTGAGAGACCTAGCCAGCCAACAGCAGTGATATGGTCGGGGGTTTAGTGAGATACCTAGCCAGCCAACAGCAGTGATATGGTCGGGGGGTTCAGTGAGATACCTAGCCAGCCAACAGCAGTCATATGGTCGGGGGGTTCAGTGAGATACCTAGCCAGCCAACAGCAGTGATATGGTCGGGGTTTCAGTGAGATACCTAGCCAGCCAACAGCAGTCATATGGTCTGGGGTTCAGTGAGAGACCTAGCCAGCCAACAGCAGTCATATGGTCGGGGGGTTCAGTGAGAGACCTAGCCAGCCAACAGCAGTCATATGGTCAGGGGGTTCAGTGAGATACCTAGCCAGCCAACAGCAGTCATATGGTCTGGGGGTTCAGTGAGAGACCTAGCCAGCCAACAACGGTAAAGATTCAGAAGGCTGGTTCCTGGTTCAGGCTGCAATGGCGTGATGATGTCTTCTCCAGCTGGGGTGAGTTGGACCGGACAGAGGGAAGATGAATGGGGAATTCCGAGGAGAGGAGGAATGGAAAATGACCCAATAAAATAAAGAGCAGAAAGAATAAAGAGCTAGAGAGGATGGAAGGGAACAGGAGGAGGGAACGGGAGAGGAGACGAGGGAACGGGAGAGGAGAGGAGGGAACGGGAGAGGAGAGGAGGGAACGGGAGAGGAGAGGAGGGAACGGGAGAGGAGAGGAGGGAACGGGAGAGGAGAGGATGGAAGGGAACAGGAGGAGGGAGGGAGGGAGAGGAGAGGAGGGAACGGGAGAGGAGAGGAGGGAACGGGAGAGGAGAGGAGGGAACGGGAAGAGAGAGGAGGGAACGGGAGAGGAGAGGAGGGAACGGGAGGGGAGAGGAGGGAACGGGAGGGGAGAGGAGGGAACGGGAGGGGAGAGGAGGGAACGGGAGAGGAGAGGAGGGAACGGGAGAGGAGAGGAGGGAACGGGAGAGGGAGAGGAGGGAACGGGAGAGGAGAGGAGGGAACGGGAGAGGAGAGGAGGGAACAAGAGAGGAGAGGAGGGAACAAGAGAGGAGAGGAGGGAACAGGAGAGGAGAGGAGGGAACGGGAGAGGAGGGGAGAGGAGGGGGAGAGAACAGGAGGGGAGGGGAGAGAACAGGAGGAGGGAGGGAACGGGAGAGGAGGGTGGGGATGGGAGAGAGGAGGGGGAGAACATGAGAGGAGGGGAGGGAACATGAGAGGAGGGGAGGGAACATGAGAGGAGGGGAGGGAACAGGAGGGGATGGAACAGGAGAGGATGGAACAGGAGAGGAGAGGGGGGAACAGGAGAGGAGGGTGGGGACGGGAGGAGAGGGAACAGGAGAGGAGGGTGGGGAACAGGAGGGGGGGGACAGGAGGGGAGGGAACAGGAGAGAACGGGAGAGGAGAGGAGGGAACATGAAGGACCAGGGGGGAGGGAACAGGAGAGAATGGAAAAGGAGAGGAGAGGGAAGAAGAGGTGGGGAGAAAGTTGGAGAGGTAGGGGGGAGAGAGAGAGGGGGTAGAGGTGGGAGGGAGAGGGATAAGGGTGGGGGAGAGGGGTATAGGTGGGGGAGTGAGGGGTAAAGGTAGGAGAGTGTTTGGGGATTGAGAGAGAGAGGTAGAGGTAGGAGAGAGTGGGGTAGAGCTGAGGGAGAGGGTTAGGGGAGAGTGAGGGGTAGAGGTAGGAGAGAGGGTTAAGGAGAGTGAGAGAGAGGGTTAGAGGTAAGGGAGAGAGGGGGATAGAGGTGAAGTAGAGAGAGAGAGGGATAGAAATGAGGGAGAGGGATTGGTGAGAGAGATGGAGGAGTGAGAGATTTTAAGGTAAGAGGTTGGGGAAGAGAGGGGTGGTGGAAGGAGAGGTGGATGGGTTAGATTGGAGGCCAATGCTGTTACATCATGGTGAAGGGGTGTGGTTATCTGGAGGGGTGTGTGGTTATCTGGAGGGGTGTGTGGTTATCTGGAGGGGTGTGTGGTTATCTGGAGGGGTGTGTGGTTATCTGGAGGGGTGTGTGGTTATCTGGAGGGGTGTGTGGTTATTTGGAGGGGCGTAGTTGTCTGGAGAGGGGCGTAGTTGTCTGGAGAGGGGCGTAGTTGTCTGGAGAGGGGCGTAGTTGTCTGGAGAGGGGCGTAGTTGTCTGGAGAGGGGCGTAGTTGTCTGGAGAGGGGCGTAGTTGTCTGGAGAGGGGAGTAGTTGTCTGGAGAGGGGCGTAGTTGTCTGGAGAGGGGCGTAGTTGTCTGGAGAGGGGCGTAGTTGTCTGGAGAGGGGCGTAGTTGTCTGGAGAGGGGCGTAGTTGTCTGGAGAGAGGCGTAGTTGTCTGGAGAGAGGGTGTAGTTGTCTGGAGAGAGGGTGTAGTTGTCTGGAGAGAGGGGTAGTTGTCTGGAGAGGGTACAGGGAGTTTTGGGTTACAGGCCATCTACAAAAGCCTCGTCTTTCATAAGAAGTTTCCTCCCTGTGCGTTGCCTCTCTGTCTTCAGTGTGATACCACATTGTCTTGAAAAGTGATAACTAACTCTGTACTTAGATTTAAAGAATGACCAGGATGTTTAACTTCAATGCTTAGGCTGGTCCCAGGTCTGTCTGCTATCATGCCAAACAATGACCATAGGAGAAGGCAAGACGGCACACACAGAGGTTTAGTGTCCCTCGTGCCAGCCCGTCCGTCCCCTGTGCTTCCCTCTACCCTGTCATAGCAGTGTATTATCGGTACGGTGAGATATTGAACTGATGATGTCCTCAACACGGCGCTTCTCAGAAAGAGGTAAGGGAGAGAGGGGGATAGAGGTGAAGTAGAGAGAGAGAGGGATAGAGATGAGGGAGAGGGATTGGTGAGAGAGATGGAGGAGTGAGAGATTTTAAGGTAAGAGGTTGGGGAAGAGAGGGGTGGTGGAAGGAGAGGTGGATGGGTTAGATTGGAGGCCAATGCTGTTACATCATGGTGAAGGGGTGTGGTTATCTGGAGGGGTGTGTGGTTATCTGGAGGGGTGTGTGGTTATCTGGAGGGGTGTGTGGTTATCTGGAGGGGTGTGTGGTTATCTGGAGGGGTGTGTGGTTATCTGGAGGGGTGTGTGGTTATTTGGAGGGGTGTGGTTATTTGGAGGGGTGTGGTTGTCTGGAGAGGGGCGTAGTTGTCTGGAGAGGGCGTAGTTGTCTGGAGAGGGGCGTAGTTGTCTGGAGAGGGGCGTAGTTGTCTGGAGAGGGGCGTAGTTGTCTGGAGAGGGGCGTAGTTGTCTGGAGAGGGGCGTAGTTGTCTGGAGAGGGGCGTAGTTGTCTGGAGAGGGGCGTAGTTGTCTGGAGAACTTCTCGCTTCTCAGAACTTCCTCTTACATCAGACAGATCGCTTTGCTTTTGGTTGAAATGTGAGTTTAACATTTTAATTTGCATCTCTGTCAACAAAAAATATGCCATGCTAAATACTGTGTGGTTTGTATCAAGTGACCTTAAACTCCGGCTGATGATCAAGATGCGTCCCAAATGGTTCCCTATTCCCTACATAGTGCACTACTTTAGACCCTATTCCCTATATAGTGCACTACTTTAGACCCTATTCCCTATATAGTGCACTACTTTAGACCCTATTCCCTATATAGTGCACTACTTTAGACCCTATTCCCTATATAGTGCACTACTTTAGACCCTATTCCCTATATAGTGCACTACTTTAGACCCTATTCCCTATATAGTGCACTACTTTAGACCGGGCCCCATTGGAGTTTGGTCAAAAGTAGTGATCCAAAAGGAAAACGTGTTCCTCGATCTACTGCTCCTCGATCTACTGCTCCTCGATCTACTGCTCCTCGATTCTACTGCTCCTCGATCCTACTGCTCCTCGATCCTACTGCTCCTCGATCTACTGCTCCTCGATCTACTGCTCCTCGATCTACTGCTCCTCGATCTATCCTACTGCTCCTCGATCCTACTGCTCCTCGATCCTACTGCTCCTCGATCCTACTGCTCCTCGATCCTACTGCTCCTCGATCCTACTGCTCCTCGATCCTACTGCTCCTCGATCCTACTGCTCCTCGATCTACTGCTCCTCGATCTACTGCTCCTCGATCCTACTGCTCCTCGATCCTACTGCTCCTCGATCCTACTGCTCCTGATCCCTCGATCCTACTGCTCCTCGATCCTACTGCTCCTCGATCTACTGCTCCTCGATCTACTGCTCCTCGATCCTACTGCTCCTCGATCCTACTGCTCCTCGATCCTATTGCTCCTCGATCCTACTGCTCCTCGATCTACTGCTCCTCGATCCTACTGCTCCTCGATCCTACTGCTCCTCGATCCTACTGCTCCTCGATCTACTGCTCCTCGATCCTACTGCTCCTCGATCCTACTGCTCCTCGATCCTACTGCTCCTCGATCTACTGCTCCTCGATCCTACTGCTCCTCGATCCTACTGCTCCTCGATCCTACTGCTCCTCGATCTACTGCTCCTCGATCTACTGCTCCTCGATCCTACTGCTCCTCGATCCTACTGCTCCTCGATCCTACTGCTCCTCGATCCTACTGCTCCTCGATCCTACTGCTCCTCGATCCTACTGCTCCTCGATCCTACTGCTCCTCGATCCTACTGCTCCTCGACTGCTCCTCGATCCTACTGCTCCTCGATCCTACTGCTCCTCGATCTACTGCTCCTCGATCTACTGCTCCTCGATCCTACTGCTCCTCGATCTACTGCTCCTCGATCCTACTGCTCCTCGATCCTACTGCTCCTCGATCCTACTGCTCCTCGATCCTACTGCTCCTCGATCCTACTGCTCCTCGATCCTACTGCTCCTCGATCCTACTGCTCCTCGATCCTACTGCTCCTCGATCCTACTGCTCCTCGATCCTACTGCTCCTCGATCTACTGCTCCTCGATCCTACTGCTCCTCGATCCTACTGCTCCTCGATCCTACTGCTCCTCGATCCTACTGCTCCTCGATCCTACTGCTCCTCGATCCTACTGCTCCTCGATCCTACTGCTCCTCGATCCTACTGCTCCTCGATCCTACTGCTCCTCGATCCTACTGCTCCTCGATCCTACTGCTCCTCGATCCTACTGCTCCTCGATCCTACTGCTCCTCGATCCTACTGCTCCTCGATCCTACTGCTCCTCGATCCTACTGCTCCTCGATCCTACTGCTCCTCGATCCTACTGATCCTACTGCTCCTCGATCCTACTGCTCCTCGATCCTACTGCTCCTCGATCCTACTGCTCCTCGATCCTACTGCTCCTCGATCCTACTGCTCCTCGATCTACTGCTCCTCGATCCTACTGCTCCTCGATCCTACTGCTCCTCGATCCTACTGCTCCTCGATCCTACTGCTCCTCGATCTACTGCTCCTCGATCCTACTGCTCCTCGATCTACTGCTCCTCGATCCTACTGCTCCTCGATCCTACTGCTCCTCGATCCTACTGCTCCTCGATCCTACTGCTCCTCGATCTACTGTTCCTCATCCTACTGCTCCTCGATCCTACTGCTCCTCGATCCTACTGCTCCTCGATCCTACTGCTCCTCGATCTACTGCTCCTCGATCCTACTGCTCCTCGATCCTACTGCTCCTCGATCCTACTGCTCCTCGATCTACTGCTCCTCGATCCTACTGCTCCTCGATCTACTGCTCCTCGATCCTACTGCTCCTCGATCCTACTGCTCCTCGATCCTACTGCTCCTCGATCCTACTGCTCCTCGATCCTACTGCTCCTCGATCTACTGCTCCTCGATCTACTGTTCCTCGATCCTACTGCTCCTCGATCCTACTGCTCCTCGAGCTACTGCTCCTCGATCCAGGTGGACTACCTGACATGATGACTCCTTGCTGTCCCCAGTCCACCTGGCCATGCTGCTGCTCCAGTTTCAACTTCCACCTGACTGTGCTGCTGCTCCAGTTTCAACTGTTCTGCCTTATTATTATTCGACCATGCTGGTCATTTATGAACATTTGAACATCTTGGCCATGTTCTGTTATAATCTCCACCCGGCACAGCCAGAAGAGGACTGGCCACCCCACATAGCCTGGTTCCTCTCTAGGTTTCTTCCTAGGTTTTGGCCTTTCTAGGGAGTTTTTCCTAGCCACCGTGCTTCTACACCTGCATTGCTTGCTGTTTGGGGTTTTAGGCTGGGTTTCTGTACAGCACTTTGAGATATCAGCTGATGTACGAAGGGCTATATAAATACATTTGATTTGATTTGATTTGATTTACTGTTCCTCGATCTACTGCTCCTCGATCCTACTGTTCCTCGATCCTACTCAGAGATGTTTTGTGGATACAAGCCTCGATCTACTGCTCAGCTTGGCAGTGCTAGAACATTCACCAACCCCAGTGGGATGACAGCTATCAATGACACAGCCACACTGCTATGTGTATAATCCTCTCCCTTCTTTTAGAAAAATGTATTTCATGTTTCAATACTGATGTGAAAGTATCCACTTTTCTGGTTGGTTGGGCCACTTCAATGTATTTTAAATGTTCCAATAGAATTGTCTTTCTGTCTCCCTGTATGTTACAGGGCCAATGCCCACCAATGGAGACTGCCCTATAGGGTTGGGGTTCATTCAGGAAGTCAAATGAAATTCCAAATCAATCATTAAAAAAAAAAAACATTTATGTTCAATAATTTCTTTATTAACTGAAAATGAAACGCTATTTATTTAATTCTTTAAAAAAAAAATTCAAATAGATTCGTAACTTCAATTCAAATGGAGCCCAACCCTGTTGCACGAGCAGAGCCTTACTACTGTAAAGATCCAGTTTAAAAATCTGCTTCAAAACACCAAATGTCGTCATCATCAACAGAGTCCAGTATCAACTCCAACTTTACAATTTATATTTTTTTGTTCTTCAGAGTTAGTTTGTCGAAACTGCTTCTGAATGGGTATTTATTGTATTTTCTAGCAAGGTTTACTTGAATTGGATGTGTCTGAGGATACTGTATAAACTGAGGTGGACTTGGAGGGTGTGTGTGTGTATGGGGGAGAGTGTGTGTGTGTATGGGGGAGAGTGTGTGTGTGTATGGGGGAGGGGTGTGTGTGTGTATGGGGGAGGGTGTGTGTGTGTATGGGGGAGGGTGTGTGTGTGTATGGGAGAGGGTGTGTGTGTGTGTATGGGAGAGGGTGTGTGTGTGTATGGGAGAGGGTGTGTGTGTATGGGAGAGGGTGTGTGTGTATATGGGAGGGTGTGTGTGTGTATGGGAGAGAGGTGTGTGTGTGTATGGGAGAGTGTGTGTGTGTATGGGAGAGGGTGTGTGTGTGTATGGGAGAGGGTGTGTGTGTGTATGGGAGAGGGTGTGTGTGTGTATGGGAGAGGGTGTGTGTGTGTATGGGAGAGGGTGTGTGTGTGAATGGAAGAGGGTGTGTGTGTGTATGGGAGATGGGAGAGGGTGTGTGTGTATGGGAGAGGGTGTGTGTGTGTATGGGAGAGGGTGTGTGTGTGTATGGGAGGGGTGTGTGTGTATGGGAGAGGGGTGTGTGTGTATGGGAGAGGGTGTGTGTGTGTATGGGAGAGGGTGTGTGTGTGTATGGGAGGGGTGTGTGTGTGTGTGTGTGTATGGGAGGGTGTGTGTGTGTGTGTGTGTATGGGAGGGTGTGTGTGTGTGTGTGTATGGGAGGGTGGTGTGTGTGTGTGTATGGGGGTGTGTGTGTGTGTGTGTGTGAATGGGAGGGTGGTGTGTGTGTATGGGAGGGTGTGTGTATGGGAGGGGGAGGGTATGGGAGGGTGCGTGTGTGTGTATGGGAGGGTGCGTGTGTGGGTGGGGTGTGTGTATGGGTGGGTGTGTGTGTGTGTATGGGAGAGGGTGTGTGTGTATGGGAGAGAGGTGTGTGTGTATGGGAGAGGGTGTGTGTGTATGGGGAGAGGGTGTGTGTGTGTATGGGAGAGGGTGTGTGTGTGTGTATGGGAGAGGGTGTGTGTGTGTATATGGGAGAGGGTGTGTGTGTGTATATGGGAGAGGGTGTGTGTGTGTATATGGGAGAGGGTGTGTGTGTGTATATGGGAGAGGGTGTGTGTGTGTATATGGGAGAGGGTGTGTGTGTGTGTATGGGAGAGGGTGTGTGTGTGTGTATATGGGAGAGGGTGTGTGTGTGTATATGGGAGAGGGTGTATGTGTTTGTATGGGAGGGTGTGTGTGGAAGGGTGTGTGTGTGTGTGTGTATGGGAGAGGGTGTGTGTGGAAGGGTGTGTGTGTGTGTGTGTATATGGGAGAGGGTGTATGTGTGTGTGTGTGGGAGAGAGGGTGTATGTGTTTGTATGGGAGGGTGTGTGTGGAAGGGTGTGTGTGTGTGTGTGGGAGAGGGTGTGTTTGTATGGGTGTGTGTGTGTGGGAGGGTGTGTGTGTATGGGAGGGTGTGTGTGGGAGGGTGTGTGTGTATGGGAGGGTGTGTGTGGGAGGGGTGTGTGTGTACAGTATGTGAGAGCGATATGATACAGACAGTAGAGTGGACTGGGATGTGCTGTGAAAAGTAATATACAGTTTATGGAGAGGATCTTGTAATATTTTAAGGAGTTTATTAGGCTGTTAAAAGAATAAACCTCACATCTAAACATCCCCAATGTCTCCTTTATGTCAAGCGGCTAATAAACTAAATTGCTTGCTGCTGGGTTGTTGCCCTCCTACGGCCTCCTCCACGTCTCCTGATGTACTGGCCTGTCTCCTGGTAGCGCCTCCATGCTCTGGACACTACGCTGACAGACACAGCAAACCTTCTTGCCACAGCTCGCATTGATGTGCCATCCTGGATGAGCTGCACTACCTGAGCCACTTGTGTGGGTTGTAGACTCCGTCTCAAAAGTGACCAAAACATCAGCCAGGAAGCATAGGAACTGAGAAGTGGTCTGTGGTCACCACCTGCAGAACCACTCCTTTATTGGGGGTGTCTTGCTAATTGCCTATAATTTCCACCTGTTGTCTATTCCATTTGCACAACAGCATGTGAAATGTATTGTCAGTCAGTGTTGCTTCCTAAGTGGACAGTTTGATTTGACAGAAGTGTGATTGACGTGGAGTTACATTGAGTTGTTTCCTAAGTGGACAGTTTGATTTGACAGAAGTGTGATTGACATGGAGTTACATTGTGTTGTTTAAGTGTTCCCTTTATTTTGTTGAGCTGTGTATTTCAATACATTTATTTCAATTGACTGCTTTCCTTGTATGAACTGTAACTCAGTAAAATCTTTTAAATTGTTGCATGTTGCGTTTACATTTTTGTTCAGTGTAGCCATTGCTTAAAGAAAGAAATAAGCAAACACATTTGGTGTTTGCCAAAAGGCATGTGGGAGACTCCCCAAACATATGGAAGAAGGTTCTCTGGTCAGATGACTCAAATTTAGCTTTTTGGCCATCAAGGAAAAAGCTATGTCTGGCGCAAACCCAACACCTCTCATCACCCCGAGAATACCATCCCCACAGTGAAGCATGGTGGTGGCAGCATCATGCTGTGGGGATGTTTGGGATCGGCAGGGACTGGGAAACTGGTCAGAATTGAAAGAATGATGGATGGCACTAAATACAGGGAAATTCTTGAGGGAAACCTGTTTCAGTCTTCCAGAGATTTGAGACTGGGACGGAGGTTCACCTTCCAGCAGGACAATAACCCTAAGCATACTGCTACAGCAACACTTGAGTGGTTTAAGGGGAAATATTTAAATGTCTTGGAATGGCCTAGTCAAAGCCCAGACCTCAATCCAATTGTGAATCTGTGGTATGACTTAAAGATTGCTGTACACCAGTGGAACCCATCCAACTTGAAGAAACTGGAGCAGTTTTGCCTTGAAGAATGGGGGGAAAGTCCCAGTGGATAGATGTGCCAAGCTTATAGAGACATACCCCAAGAGACTTGCAGCTGTAATTTCTGCAAAAGGTGTCTCTACAAAGTATTGTTTCCTATAACAAATATTGGCTACCACAGCATTCTGCAGCAATACGCCATCCCATCTGGTTTGGGCTTAGTGGGACTATCATTTGTTTTTCAGCAGGACGATGACCCAACACACCTCCAAGCTGTGTAAGATCTATTTTACCAAGAAGGAGAGTGATGGAGTGCTGCATCAGATGACCTGGCCTCCACAATCACCAGACCTCAACCAAATTGAGATGGTTTGGGATGAGTCGGACTGCAGAGTGAAGGAAAAGCAGCCAACAAGTGCTCAGCATATGTGGGAACTCCTTCAGTAGTGTTGGAAAAGCATTCCAGGTGAAGCTGGTTGAGAGAATGCCAATAGTGTGAAAAGCTGTCAAGGCAAAGGATGGCTATTTGAAGAATCTCAAATTCTTTAATATATTTTGATTTGTTTAACACTTTTTTTGGTTACTACTTGATTCCATATGTGTTATTTCATAGTTAATGTCTGCACTATTATTCTACAATGTACAAAATAAATGAAACCTCTTGAATGAGCCGGCGTTGTAAAACCTTCGACCGGTGGTATATATGGTATATATACACATATATGAAATAGAAAGATACCATTAACTGGAACACTGCTGCTGATAGACCACTCATTTATCTGTCTAACATGTTGTACTGTGCAGTTCTACCATCTAGTGGCCAGCTATAGTAGTGAACGTTCCTCTGGTGGTTTGGACAGAAGTCAACATCATGAACTACAACAAAATGGGAATGAAGGAAATAAAGAATTAACTCAAAATTAGTTTATTTCAAATCATCCTTTGAAAGGAACTCTAACAACATTTTACTATTAACTTTTAAAATGGACAAATTCCAATCCACATATTTTCCACAGCAGGAAATGTTTAATGCGTAAATGTATGAAAGGCTTGAAACACATTTTAAAAGGCCAAAGTCCCCTTTTTAAAACCAACTGTGTGGATGAATAGAATCTGACAGTAGCCAGCAACACAAGCCAGTCTGTTGTCATTATGTAACCTGGAGTGAATCTAGCCAAGCCTCACAGGGTCTTACAGTAGGCAGCCTGGGTCTGTTCCGGACTGGGCCACAACAGAACAGCAGGAACCCTCCCTAGCTCTGGACCCTGTTAGACGTATCCACAAAGCGTCTTAGTGTAGTGTTTTAGATTCAAATGATTCAGATTGTTAGGGACAAGGAGGACCTGATCCTAGACCAGTACTACTCTTAAAGACGCTTTGTGGAGAGACTACCCTCCTCAGAACCAACAGTAGAACAGAGGTTATCCTCAGAACCAACAGTAGAACAGAGGTAATCCTCCTCAGAACCAACAGTAGAACAGAGAGGCTATCCTCCTCAGAACCAACAGTAGAGCAGAGAGATAATCCTCCTCAGAACCAACAGTAGAACAGAGAGGTTATCCTCCTCAGAACCAACAGTAGAACAGAGAGGTTATCCTCCTCAGAACCAACAGTAGAACAGAGGTTATCCTCCTCAGAACCAACAGTAGAACAGAGAGGTTATCCTCCTCAGAACCAACAGTAGAACAGAGAGGTTATCCTCCTCAGAACCAACAGTAGAGCAGAGAGATAATCCTCCTCAGAACCAACAGTAGAGCAGAGAGATAATCCTCCTCAGAACCAACAGTAGAGCAGAGAGGTTATCCTCCTGAGAACCAACAGTAGAACAGAGGTTATCCTCCTCAGAACCAACAGTAGAACAGGGAGGTTATCCTCCCCAAAACCAACAGTAGAACAGAGATGTTATCCTCCTCAGAACCAACAGTAGAACAGAGAGAGAGGTTATCCTCCTCAAAACCAACAGTAGAACAGAGATGTTATCCTCCTCAAAACCAACAGTAGAACAGAGATGTTATCCTCAGAACCAACAGTAGAACAGAGAGGTTATCCTCCTCAGAACCAACAGTAGAACAGAGAGGTTATCCTCCTCAGAACCAACAGTAGAGCAGAGAGAGAGGTTATCCTCCTCAGAACCAACAGTAGAACAGAGAGAGGTTATCCTCCTCAGAACCAACAGTAGAACAGAGAGGTTATCCTCCTCAGAACCAACAGTAGAACAGAGAGGTTATCCTCCTCAGAAACAACAGTAGAACAGAGAGGTTATCCTCCTCAGAACCAACAGTAGAACAGAGAGGTTATCCTCCTCAGAACCAACAGTAGAACAGAGAGGTTATCCTCCTCAGAACCAACAGTAGAACAGAGAGGTTATCCTCCTCAGAAACAACAGTAGAACAGAGAGGTTATCCTCCTCAGAACCAACAGTAGAACAGAGAGGTTATCCTCCTCAGAACCAACAGTAGAACAGAGAGGTTATCCTCCTCAGAACCAACAGTAGAACAGAGAGGTTATCCTCCTCAGAACCAACAGTAGAACAGAGAGGTTATCCTCCTCAGAACCAACAGTAGAACAGGGAGGTTATCCTCCTCAGAACCAACAGTAGAACAGAGAGGTTATCCTCCTCAGAACCAACAGTAGAACAGAGAGGTTATCCTCCTCAGAACCAACAGTAGAACAGAGAGGTTATCCTCCTCAGAACCAACAGTAGAACAGAGAGGTTATCCTCCTCAGAACCAACAGTAGAACAGAGAGGTTATCCTCCTCAGAACCAACAGTAGAACAGAGATGTTATCCTCCTCAGAACCAACAGTAGAACAGAGAGGTTATCCTCCTCAGAACCAACAGTAGAACAGAGAGGTTATCCTCCTCAGAACCAACAGTAGAACAGAGATGTTATCCTCAGAACCAACAGTAGAACAGAGAGGTTATCCTCCTCAGAACCAACAGTAGAACAGAGATGTTATCCTCAAAACCAACAGTTAACACTGGACGGCTAGTGTCCTCTTTTCATAATTGAATGGAAACGTATGAATGTCAAGGCATTGCATCATTTATAATAAATCAGACGGTAACAGGTCATATCAAACACCCTAATCTCAAGTATTTAGCCCCTTGGATTTTGTTGTGTTAAAATTGGATTGGAATGGATTTGATTGTGATTTTATTTATTGTTCTACACAAAATACATTTCTACACATTAATAAAAACAAATAACAAAAATCATTGCATAAAAATTCACCTCCTTTGTTTAAGCAAACCTAAATGAGTTCAGGAGTAAATTGTTGTTTAACAAATTATAAATTACCTGTACTGTATGAAATAGTAGGGGTTGACATGATTCCTGATTGACTACCCCTTCATCTGTCCCCCATACATACGAAAGGTCCCTCGGTCAACTATTGAATTTCAAGCACAGATTAAACTACAAAGACCAGGGAGCGTTTTTGAAAGTCTCATTGCCACCCAGACACAACAAGTATACAGTCCTCCTGAACGGAGGGCAGGAAGGATAATACCACGAGAGACCCTTGGTGAGTTTAAAACAGCTACAGAGTGTAATGGCTGTGACAGGAGATAACCGAGGACGGCTCAACAACTACAAAACAAGCATCCTGTATATAACAAGGCACTGAAGTAAAACTTTTTTCTTCAAACACGGCAAAAGGAATAAACATTTTGGCATAAATGCTAAGTCTTATGTTTGGGGCAAATCCAACACGTCACTGAGTAACTGCCTCGTCCTAACCTGACACACCAGGCTACATAAAACTGGAGTGCCTTACCAAGATGACATTGCATGTTGCTGAGTGGCCTAGTTACAGTTTAGAGACTTAAATCTGCTTGAAAATATGTAGACTTTTGCACAATTGAGGTGTGGAAAGCTCTCAGGGGAAAGTTCAGTCCAGAGCGCATCGCTGTGTTGCCTTTTTATACACTTTCCTGTCTACGGAGTGACCTCAGCCACGGCTGGTGCCGTTTGAGATTGAGGACGATTATTTATTTTCATGAGGATGGCTTTATTTCTATTACAGCATATTGGATGACTGTCATTCATATTTCATTCACCCAGTTCAATGTATCATCGATATGTTTAGGCCACGACATGATACTCTAATTTGACCTATACCCATCATGAGATTGCTACAACAGACTTAGAATGAAAGTTTACAATGCAGGTGAAAAGGTTGAGAGAATAATTTGAGTAATCAAGGTGACAGCCAGTGAGAACATTAAATACTACCTCACACCCTCTTGCCTGCCTCTAGCGTGTAATCATTTGTTCTGTTTTGCTAATAAAAGAGTTTCTATTGGACAAATTCAGGTAGGTCCCTCCCCATTTCGTGCCATTTGCTTAAGAAACGTTTTGTAACAGAATCGTCAGATTTAAACACCCGCCCAATTTACCTTCATTTTATTCTTGATAGAAATAACGCCATTCATTGTCATTTATAATCAATAATTTATTTAACTAGGGAAGTCAGTTAAGAACACATTCTTATTTTCAATGACGGCCTACCGGGGAACTGCCTTGTTCAGGGGCAGAACGACAGATTTGTACTTGTCAGCTCGGGGATTTGAACTTGCTCTAACCACGAGGCTACCCTGCCGCTAGGTAAAATGAGTAAGCTTTTTGAAGATAGCCTACATATAGTAACTGTTCTAGATTATTTTTCCAGTCCTAAAGAGGGTGAAACCAGTCCTAAAGAGGCCAAATTAAAATCATATCAACATGAGATGTGTTACGGCCCCTCGCCACAGTGAAATAGACTATAAATGGCTGTTATGCCCTAATAACTTGCAGGGATTGCCATTTTAAAGACCCAATCTATAGGCCTTTAAATGGCCAAACCTGCAGCCATGAGGTATTCTCTTTAGAATGTTTTCATTGTTTTCTCAGTTTCTTTACAATGCGTATCATGTATCATGCTAAATATGAGCCGCCGTCAGTAATACCCACACGCAGTTCGAACTTTCACTATAGTTTCCTACATTTAGCACCATTCCCCTTCCTTCCTCGGTCGTCTGTCGTTGTTCCAGGGTGACATTAGGCTACCGGTGTCTATTAGAGGCCTTATGGAACTCGGACGTAGCAGTTTAAACCTGCCGCACGGTTCATCACAGTTCCATGTTTAGTTCGTTCGACTATTGTCCACATTTTCCCACCTTACAATATTTTATGACTTGAACTTGAATACGGCAACTTTCAGGATGAATCATAACACTATTTTTGACTCAATAATATATTTAATACGTAAAGGCTCACCAAACCTGATTAGAATGATTCACTTTCCTAACATTGGCACGAAATAATCCAGAAAAATCTACGAGTTGGTGCTGAAAGAGATAAATATATTTTGATGCTTAATTTCATTGATCCATAATATTCTCAACCCATCTCACGATAGTCTGAGTCTGTAGACATAAAATTCCAATTAGAAAAAGGAACAGCATATTTAAAGGGATGGCTTTCGATAAATGTACTGAAACTATTGAATGTGAACTTCACAATAAAGAAAATAATGGGTTAGCAAGTGGGAGGTTTGTCAGTGATTGAATGATATTTATTCATTGAGGGCATGGTAGCCACACCTGTAGAGCGCAATACGTGCTTGGTAAGTCTGAATACCAACTGAGAAGTGCAAAGGCATTTCCTCAGACTGAAACGGCCCCTTAGATACCAACCCAAGAAGACTCATAAGCTGTAATCGCTGCCAAAATGTGATTCTAACATGTATTGACTCAGAGGGTTGAATAATTCTCAATCAAGGTTTATATGGGTGGGTCTAATCCTGGTTGGTTAAAACCACATTCCAGCCATTGTCTATTCTACAAGTTACCACAGGCTAAATCTCTGACGTTAAAATGCCTATTTACTCTAAGCAACCCGCTGTCTCATCAGCCCAACCAGGCAACTTATAAACTTGATCTCCACTATAAAAAGCATCTAGACATTATCTCACATTTCTTTTAGATTAACAATTGGTTTTCAACAGTGGAGATTTGTAATAACCTTGCGTTTGCAAAAAATTAATAAAAAAAAATATATATACAATTTTGAAATTGGATCTCCAGCTGTTAATGAACATGTCGGGACAAACAGGCAGCTTCTCTCAGCCAGTCGAAATCATGACTCAGTATCATTTTTATCTATCTATACAAATTAAATGTCAACAGAAAAACAGTAACTGTAGCTCGTTTGCTGTCATTCCAGCTTCATTTTGGGGGGGAGGGGGAGGGGGGGGGGAGAGAGAACCAGCAAGCGTCCCATGCCAGGAGAAATCATTAGCTCATTGTTATGGAGGTATCCCGAAAGAGTCACTAGAAAACAGCTTAAACCCCAACTACTGTGCTGTTATTCTGGCTACACTGTTTGACATGACTGTGTTAGCCAAATAGCAAGCAAGGGATAAGATCATTGCCAGCCATCATTGCAATGGAACAACGAGGACAACGACTGGGTCTCGTCCCTAGATACAGAACAACGAGGACAACGACTGGGTCTCGTCCCTAGACACAGAACAACGAGGACAACGACTGGGTCTCGTCCCTAGATACAGAACAACGAGGACAACGACTGGGTCTCGTCCATAGACACAGAACAACGAGGACAACGACTGGGTCTCGTCCATAGACACAGAACAAAAGGACAACGACTGGGTCGCGTCCCTAGACACAGAACAAAGACTGGGTCGCGTCCCTAGACACAGAACAAAAGGACAACGACTGGGTCGCGTCCCTAGACACAGAACAAAAGGACAACGACTGGGTCGCGTCCCTAGACACAGAACAGAAAAAGGACAACGACTGGGTCGCGTCCCTAGACACAGAACAAAAGGACAACGACTGGGTCGCGTCCCTAGACACAGAACAAAAGGACAACGACTGGGTCGCGTCCCTAGACACAGAACAAAAGGACAACGACTGGGTCGCGTCCCTAGACACAGAACAAAAGGACAACGACTGGGTCGCGTCCCTAGACACAGAACAAAAGGACAACGACTGGGTCGCGTCCCTAGACACAGAACAAAAGGACAACGACTGGGTCGCGTCCCTAGACACAGAACAAAAGGACAACGACTGGGTCGCGTCCCTAGACACAGAACAAAAGGACAACGACTGGGTCGCGTTTCTGGCAACCGAACCGATAGAATGAACAACCAGCCGGCTTGGGTAGCAACCCTAGATTTGTGTCGGGACTATATCTCGTGGAAGGATGAAACTGTATGAGTAAATTCATCAAAATAATGTTTCTGAAAACATGTTAATAACCCATATAAAAGTGATAATGCCCTGGGAGCTGGTGTTCACCTCGGGCCTAACACCCACGCCAATATAACCTCCAAACACCTAACACCCGCTCCAATATAACCTCCAAACATCGGCTTCATCACTTGAATATCACAGCTTCAGTTATTACTTAAGAAGAAGAAAAGTCCCATTTCCAAGGGGGTGAATGACGTATATATTGTAGATAGGACAATAGTGCATAATGTTCAAAATGGCTCAATCACTGAGATTTCCAGTGTGAAGGAATCCTTAACTACAGCAGTGGTCTCTGGACCTCATGATCCAAGGAGAATAGGAATTGTTAAATCAGTCAAGTCAGGAAATTCATTCAAATTAGATTAACATATTGAGAATCGATCGCTTGTAATTTTCCATAGGGAATTCCCCAATTTTAGACTCTAAAGTGGAACGGAACCATAATGCAATAGGATACACTGTACGTATGGAGACGATCGGAGACAGGGATCCTCCAGTTCAGAAGTAGAGACGGTCGGAGATGGCGGCCGGTAGGTGTGTCATCACCTGCATCCTGATCCACCAGTGAGGCTCCATGGGGTTATAGCGCGTGAACGGGCGGCGTGACGTGATGGCGTCGGTGATGTCATCTAGGACGGGCTGGACATCTTTCTGTCCACTGCTACAGTATGACCTCATCAGAGCCATGTGTTTGTCGAAGTGGGCGTGGCCATAGTCCTCCTGGACACCAGGGGGCGCCTCGCGCCACAGTTTATCAGCCGTGGTCGCCACAATGTCCCGGGTCAGGATGCCCGTTGCCACAATGAAGTTCCCCGGCTCGATGACGGAGACCTTGACCCCCCAGGCCTTCATCTCGTAACGTAGACAGTCGGAGAACGCTTCCACACCATATTTAGATACGCAGTATGGAGAACGCAAGGCATTGCCCATCCGCCCATACATGCTGGCCAGGTTGACCACACGACCTGCAACACAGTGGCATTAGGTTATTACATAGATCAATACCTATTTAACAACAGTGGCATTAGGTTATTACATAGATCAATACCTATTTAACAACACCGTGGCATTAGGTTATTACATAGATCAATACCTATTTAACAACACCGTGGCATTAGGTTATTACATAGATCAATACCTATTTAACAACACAGTGGCATTAGGTTATTACATAGATCAATACCTATTTAACAACACCGTGGCATTAGGTTATTACATAGATCAATACCTATTTAACAACACAGTGGCATTAGGTTATTACATAGATCAATACCTATTTAACAACACAGTGGCATTAGGTTATTACATAGATCAATACCTATTTAACAACACAGTGGCATTAGGTTATTACATAGATCAATACCTATTTAACAACACCGTGGCATTAGGTTATTACATAGATCAATACCTATTTAACAACACAGTGGCATTAGGTTATTACATAGATCAATACCTATTTAACAACACAGTGGCATTAGGTTATTACATAGATCAATACCTATTTAACAACACCGTGGCATTAGGTTATTACATAGATCAATACCTATTTAACAACACAGTGGCATTAGGTTATTACATAGATCAATACCTATTTAACAACACAGTGGCATTAGGTTATTACATAGATCAATACCTATTTAACAACACCGTGGCATTAGGTTATTACATAGATCAATACCTATTTAACAACACCGTGGCATTAGGTTATTACATAGATCAATACCTATTTAACAACACAGTGGCATTAGGTTATTACATAGATCAATACCTATTTAACAACACCGTGATTTAGAACACATTAAAAAGGTAGATTCATCGATGCACTAAGTAAACCGCAATCGATTTCTGAAACAACGAAGAACGTTGAAACACGGAAAAGAGCCCCCTGTACTACTCATATCAATATCTGAGGTGCTGCTGGTGACAACATTATAACGCTGAGTCTACCTTTTCACTTTTTATTTCAAGAAGAAAAGCAGTATGAACCCAAGCTCTGAGGCTGTTAGTGAATGCTCCAGTGGCATGCCTCTACAATCCAACTAGCCTCAAAACCACATCTTAAACACATTCTTCAGGAGCTTTACAGAACAGCGACTGATTGACCAAAGCGCCAGTCAGTTTGTCACTCATTTTCTACCAGCTCAATGCAGTACATTACATTCCACACAAACATTTTGCCTAAACAGAGCCCCCCCGTGCCACCACCGCCGCCCAAACAGAGCCCCCTGTACCACCGCCGCCTAAACAGAGCCCCCTGTACCACCGCAGCCTAAACAGAGCCCCCTGTACCACCGCCGCCTAAACAGAGCCCCTGTACCGCCGCCGCCTAAACAGAGCCCCCTGTACCGCCGCCGCCTAAACAGAGCCCCCCCCCTGTACCGCCGCCGCCTAAACAGAGCCCCCTGTACCACCACCACCTAAACAGAGCCCCCTGTACCGCCGCCGCCTAAACAGAGCCCCCTGTACCACCGCCTAAACAGAGCCCCTGTACCGCCACCGCCTAAACAGAGCCCCTGTACCGCCGCCGCCTAAACAGAGCCCCCTGTACCACCGCCACCTAAACAGAGCCCCCTGTACCGCCGCCGCCTAAACAGAGCCCCCAGTACCGCCGCCGCAACAGAGCCCCCTGTACCACCACCACCTAAACAGAGCCCCCTGTACCACCACCACCCAAACAGAGCCCCTGTACCGCCGCCCCCGCCTAAACAGAGCCCCCTGTACCACCACCGCCTAAACAGAGCCCCCTGTACCACCACCTAAACAGAGCCCCCTGTACTACCACCACCGCAGCCCAAACAGAGCCCCCTGTACCGCCGCCGCCTAAACAGAGCCCCCTGTACCGCCACCACCTAAACAGAGCCCCCTGTACCACCACCACCTAAACAGAGCCCCCTGTACCACCACCACCTAAACAGAGCCCCCTGTACCGCCGCCGCCTAAACAGAGCCCCCTGTACCGCCGCCTAAACAGAGCCCCCTGTACCGCCGCCGCCTAAACAGAGCCCCCTGTACCGCCGCCGCCTAAACAGAGCCCCCTGTACCGCCGCCTAAACAGAGCCCCTGTACCACCGCCGCCTAAACAGAGCCCCCTGTACCGCCGCCGCCTAAACAGAGCCCCCTGTACCCCGCCGCCTAAACAGAGCCCCCTGTACCGCCACCGCCCCTACCACCACCACCCAAACAGAGCCCCCTGTACCGCCCACCCAAACAGAGCCCCCCAGTACCACCACCACCCAAACAGAGCCCCTGTACCACCACCCAAACAGAGCCCCCTGTACCACCACCACCGCAGCCTAAACAGAGCCCCCTGTACTTATATAGACAGGTGCTTGCCTGTCCAAATCAAGTCCAATCAATTGAATTTAGCACAGGTGGACTCCAAGTTGTAGAAACATCTCAAGAATGAACATTGGCAACAGGATGCACCTGAGCTCAATTTTGATTCATAGCAAAGGGTCTAAATACTTATGTAAATAAGGAATTTCTGTTTTTGCTTTGTCATTATGGGGTATTGTGTGAGGACGGATATTTTTTTTTTAATGTTATATATATATATATATATATATTTTAGAATAAAGCTAACGTAACATGAGGAAAAAGTCAAGGGGTCTGAACACTTTCCAAATGTATAGTGGTAAGGTGACTAGGCATCAGCATATATGATAAACAGAGTAGCAGCAGTCTATATGATGATTGTATGTCAGTGTGTGTAGAGTCAGTATAAATGTGCATGTTATGTGTGTGTTAGAGAAAATACAAGGGTCAACTCAGTCTGTGTTACCATTCTGTTAGCTATTTAGCAGTCTAGATGCTGTTCAGGAGTCTGTTGGGTGTCAGACCATGGTTTGGGTGGCTGGGCCTTCCTTTTACACCGCCTGATTAGAGGTCCTGGATGGCCCCAGTGATGTACTGGGCTGTCTGCACCACTCTCCATGCGATCGAGGGCGGTGCTGTTGCCACACCAGGCGGTGATGCAACCAGTCAATATGCTCTCGATGGTGCAGCTGTACAGCTTTCAGGATCTGAGGGAGAATAGGTGATGTTGTGCCTTTTTCACGACTGTGTGGACCATTTTAAGTTCTTAGTGATTTGGACAGGAACTTGAAGCTCTCGACCCGCTCCACTGCCAGAAGGGGGCGTGCTCGCCCGCTCGTTTCCTGTAGACCACAATCATCTCCTTTGTCTTACTGATGTTGAGGAAGAGGTTGTTGTTCTGGCATCACACTGCCCTCCTCCCTGTAGGCTGTCTCATCGTCGCCGGTGATCAGGCAAACTTGATGATGGTGTTGGAAACGTGTTTGGCCACGCAACCATGGGTGAACAGGGAGTACAGGAGGGGACTAAGCACTGAGCTGTAGTCAATAAACAGCATTCACACATAGGTATTCCTCTAATCTAGATGGGTGAGCACAGTGTGGAGTGCAATAGAGATCGTCCCATCTATGGATCGGGTGGGGTGGTATGAGAATTGGAGTGTGTCTAGGATGTCTGGGATGGTGGAGTTAATGTGAGCCATGACCAGCCTGTCAAAGCACTTCATGATTACAGATGTGACTGCTACAGGGCGGTAGTTATTTAGTACTTGTGTCTGAAGCAGTTGTGTGTGGCTGACCTTTGGCCCTACGGATGAGGGGCAGGAGGGCCTTGGTGACCCTGATAACCCCCCACAGGTTGACCTCTGACACCTGTCGGTACGTCTCCATGGTCGTAAACTCCACCTCTCCAAACGTAGACACGCCTGCATTGTTCAGTACCGCCCACAGACCTGATCAGGGGAATAGAGAAGGTTATGTCTTGGTCTCCTTCAGTGTCTCCATTGACACATTTTCTTCTTGATTTAACATAGTCACAGCCTGAATTCAGCATTTACACACAATACCCCATAACGACAAAGTGAAAACATGTTTAGAAATGTATGCAAATTTACTGAAAATGAAATACAGAAAATCGAATTTACATAAAGTACCAGTCAAAAGTTTGGACACACCTACTCATTCCAGGGTTTTTCTTTATTTTTACTATGTCATTCATTGTAGAATAATAGTGAAGATATTAAACTGGAATCATGTGGTAACCAAAAAAAAAAGTGAAACAAATCAAAATATATTTTAGATTCTTCAAAGTAGCCACCCTTTGACAGCTTTGCACAATCTTGGCATTCTCTCAAGCATCTTCATGAGGAATGCTTTTCCAGCAGTCTGAAGGAGTTCCCACATATGCTGACTACTTGTTGGCTACTTTTCCTTCACTCTGCGGTCCAACTCATCCCAAACCATCTCAATTGGGTTGAGGTCAGGTGATTGTGGAGGCCAGGTCATCTGATTGTGGAGGCCAGGTCATCTGATTGTGGAGGCCAGGTCATCTGATTGTGGAGGCCAGGTCATCTGATTGTGGAGGCCAGGTCATCTGATTGTGGAGGCCAGGTCATCTGATTGTGGAGGCCAGGTCATCTGATTGTGGAGGCCAGGTCATCTGATTGTGGAGGCCAGGTCATCTGATTGTGGAGGCCAGGTCATCTGATTGTGGAGGCCAGGTCATCTGATTGTGGAGGCCAGGTCATCTGATTGTGGAGGCCAGGTCATCTGATTGTGGAGGCCAGGTCATCTGATTGTGGAGGCCAGGTCATCTGATTGTGGAGGCCAGGTCATCTGATTGTGGAGGCCAGGTCATCTGATTGTGGAGGCCAGGTCATCTGATTGTGGAGGCCAGGTCATCTGATGCAGCTCCATCACTCTCTTTGGTCAAATAGTCCTTAGCCCTTTGTTGAAAAATGAATAGTGCCACTAAGCACAAACCAGAGGTGATGGTGTATCGCTGCAGCCATGCTGGTTAAGTGGGCCTTGAATTCTCAATAAATCAGTCAGTGTCACCAGAAAAGCACCATCACACCTCCTCCTCCATGCTTCACGGTGGGAACCACACATGCGTAGCTCATCCGTTCACCTACTCCGCGTCTCACAAAAATACGGCAGTTGGAACCAAATATCTCACGTTTGGACTCATCAGTCCAAAGCACAGATTTCCTCTGGTCTAAAGTCCATTGCTCGTGTTTCTTGGCCCAAGAAAGTCTCTCCTTATTGGTGTCCTTTAGCAGTGGTTTCTTTGCAGCAATTCAACCATGGAGGTCTGATTCACGCAGTCTCCTCAGTTGATGTTGAGATGTGTCTGTTACTTGAACTCTGTGAAGCATTTATTTGGGCTGCAATCTGAGGTGCAGTTAACTCTAATGAACTTACCTTGAGCAGAGGTAACTCTGGGTCTTCCTTTCCTGTGGTGGTCCTCAAGAGAGCCAGTTTCATCATAGCGCTTGATGGTTTTTGCGACTGCACTTGAAGAAACCTTCAAAATTCTTGAAATGTTCCGTATTGACTGACCTTCATGTCGTAAAGTAATGGACTGTCATTTGCTTATTTGAGCTGTTCTTGCCATAATATGGACTTGGCCCTATTTGGTAAAAGACCATCTTCTGTATACCAACATAACCTTGTCACAACAACTGATTGGCTCAAACGCATTAAGGAAATGCACATGACAGCCCACATGGAGCTAAAATGCATGTGAAAGACAGGGCATAAGGCAAAAGATTGTGGTTTGAGACAAAAGAAAATAACATTGGCCTGAATAGAAAACACTATGTCTGAAAACCAGGCCCAGCTCACCAGTCTAACGCCATCTGTACCATGAAGCATGGTGGTGGCAGCATAACGCTCTGGGGATGCTTTTCAGCAGAAGGGACTGGTAAGGATAGAGGGAACAATGAATGGAGCCAACCTTGATGAGAACCTGCTTCAGAGTGCAAATGACCTTAGACTGAGGCGAAGGTTACGTTCCAACAGGACAATGACCCCAATCATACAGCCAAAGCAACTCTGGAATGGCTTTAGAACAAGAATGTGAAAGTCCTTTAGTGGCCCAGACATGAATCCCATTGAAAAATCTGTAGAAAGACTTGAAGATTGCTGTTTACCGTCACTCACCATCTAACTTAATAGAGCTTAAGTAAAGGAAGAATGGGACCAAAATAAATGAGATATTTCTTTATTTTCAATCTGCAAAAATGTCTTAAAACATGTTTCCACTTTGTCATTATGGGGTATCGTGTGTAGATGGGTGAGATTTTTTATTTTGAATTCAGGCTGTAACAAAATATTGAATATGTAAAGGGGTATGACTACTTTCTGAATGAACTGCATCTGCTTTCACTGTCATGCAGATAATCATTCACTATACCCAATAATTCAGATCAAAAATCAGCATATTTATTCTAGATAATGTACAAAGAGTTCTGCATGATGGCGTTCATGTTCCTGTATATGGTATGATGTCTGGCAGAGAGACAGACTGGTGTTCTGTACCTCTCTGTGAGTCGTCCAGGTGTGTGTTGACGTAGTCCACAGCTCTGTTCACCTGCTCCTCACTGCAGACATCCAGCTGAACCACCTTCATCCGATCTGACTGCATCTCCTCCAGCTCCTTGGACCCCTCCCCACCTTTATCCTGGAAAGGAAAGGCATCAAATCAGAAGAACTCAAACACTGGCTGACGATAGTCAATGGCTCTCTGAATATTTCAACAATAAGCACAAACTCAGACTGCTGCGCCAGCCTATTATTTCATAGACAGAAATCCTACTTTCCATTTCCTTAGCATCTTCTGCATTACCTTGACAGTTTACCTGGACATAACCTAATAGCATTACCTTGAACAGACAGTTTACCTGGATATAAACATTACCTTGAACAGACAGTTTACCTGGATATAAACATTACCTTGAACAGACATTTTACCTGGACATAACCTAATAACATTACCTTGAACAGACAGTTTACCTGGATATAAACATTACCTTGAACAGACAGTTTACCTGGACATAACCTAATAACATTACCTTGAACAGACAGTTTACCTGGATATAAACATTACCTTGAACAGACATTTTACCTGGACATAACCTAATAACATTACCTTGAACAGACAGTTTACCTGGATATAAACATTACCTTGAACAGACATTTTACCTGGACATAACCTAATAACATTACCTTGAACAGACAGTTTACCTGGATATAAACATTACCTTGAACAGACATTTTACCTGGACATAAACATTACCTTGAACAGACAGTTTACCTGGATATAAACATTACCTTGAACAGACATTTTACCTGGACATAACCTAATAACATTACCTTGAACAGACAGTTTACCTGGATATAAACATTACCTTGAACAGACAGTTTACCTGGATATAAACATTACCTTGAACAGACAGTTTACCTGGATATAAACATTACCTTGAACAGACATCCAGCAAAGACAGTGAAGCCCAGTTTGTGGAGGTGCTTAGCTGTGGCATGACCAAAACCACTGTCACAGCCTGTGATGAATACTGCCTTTCCCTGTACCTGCAACATGGACAAACTAATATTACCCAACACAAAGTGTCATTTTAAAGGGTTTGAATAGATGGAAAGGCAAGCTGAGAAACTGCACCGCTTGGAATTGACCCATTTAATTTCAAACTATTGTGGGATACTTTTATATCTTATTATGATATGATTTAATGTCTTATCTGCTTTGTTCAACTTTAAATCAGTATAGCGTAGATACAGTGTGGAATAAAATATAAAAGGCATTAGATTTTCAGTGGTGTACAGTACAGGTGAGATATTTTAGGCTTCTGTACCTCTATCGTTCCTCTGGGTATCCGTGGTGTCGCGACATAGAGTACAAAAATTAAATACACCCCGACTATGCACTCGGACACACTGGTCTCAGGAAAACCACAGCATTTAGCGACAGCATTCAGCAACGCTGGGAGTCCGAACCCCAGAACTACAGTCAAAAGAACCGAAAACGACACGAGTAGAGCCCCTCGAACGAAAGGAAGCGAAGCCATTTCGTTATAAACTTCTGTGCTGTTAACTTCTTCTTCGGGGTTTAACGACGGTTGGCATCCAAAGTGTTGCATTACCGCCCCCAACTGGACTATAATATAAATCCATTATACTGTGATACAAAATGGGAAAAATATAAAATAAACACCATTCCAACTAACTCTACACTAATTAAAAACTCACTTCCCCATTCCACTACTTTGACCATATCTTCTCCTGCACCACAAGGGCAGAAAACCACCACTCAACACACCCTGTAACTCTTCTGAAGTCAAATCTTGTATGTCCAGCTGCTTCTCTGCAGCTGCCACTACGTATATGTTCTGTGATTTACATTCCAAGAATAGTTTCAGAAGAAAGTCTTTGTTTCTGGCCATTTTGAGCCTGTAATCGAAACCCAGAAATGCTGATGCTCCAGATACTCAACTAGTCTAAAGAAGGCCCGTTTTATTGCTTCTTTAATCAGAACAGTTTTCAGCTGTGCTAACATAATTGTAAAAGGGTTTTCTAATGATCAATTAGCCGTTTAAAATTATAAACTTGGATTAGCTAACACAAAGTGCCATTGGAACACAGGAGGGATGGTTGCTGAAAATGGGCCTCTGTACGCCTGTGTACATATTCCATAAAAAATCAGCTACAACATATTACTGATTTTACTAGGCAAGTCAGTTAAGAACAAATTCTTATTTACAATGATTGCCTAGGTGGGTTAACTGCCTTGTTCAGGAGCAGAACTACAGATTTTTACCTTGACGTCTCGGGGATTTGATCTTGCAACCTTTCGGTTACTAGTCCAACACTCTAACCACTAGGCTACCCTGCCACCCCCCTGATCAATTTGATGTTATTTTAATGGACAAAAAAAGTGCTTTTCTTTCAAAAACATGGACATTTCTAAGTGACCCCAAACTTTTGAACGGTAGTGTTTCTCCAGCAGCAGACTATGATCGATAATGTCAAAAGCCGCAATGAACAAACCTGCTCTGTTTTAATCATCATCATCATTTCATCATTTATCTCAGCCAATCAGTCATGTGTGTAAGTGTCCTTCCCTATAAGGGTGTTGAATGTTTGTCAATTTGTTTACTGTAAAATAACATTGTATCTGGTCAATTACTAAGGGTTGGTAACAGGCTGATTGGTCAGCTATTTGAGCCAGTAAAGGGGGCTTTACTATTCTTAGGTATGGGAATGACTTCAGCTTCCCTCCAGGCCTGAGGGGGCACACTTTCTAGTAGGTTTGGATTGAAGATATGGCAAATAGGAGATGCAATATCATCCTCTATTATCCTCAGTGATTTTCCATCCAAGTTGTCAGACCCTGGTGGCTTGTCATTGTTGATAGGCGATGTTTTCACCTCTTCAACACACTTTACAGATTTCAAAAGTACAACGCTCGTCTTTCATAATTTGGTCAGATATTCCTGGATGTGCAGTGTCAGCGTTTGTTGCTGGCACGTCATCCCTAAGTTTGTTTATCTTGCCAATGAAAAAGTAATTAAAGTAGTTTGCCATATCAGTGGGCTTTGTGATGAATAAGCCATCTGATTCAATGAATGAATTTGATTTAAAATGTCATTTAAGGTGCTCCAAAGCTTTTTACTATCATTCTTTATATCGTTTATTTTTGTTTCAGTGTAGTTTCTTTAGTTTAGTCACGCGATTTCTTAATTTGCAGTAAGGTTGTCCAATCGGTTGGGCTGCCAGACTTATTGCCATACCTTTTGCCT
This sequence comes from Oncorhynchus tshawytscha, assembly GCF_018296145.1. Lineage (NCBI taxonomy): Eukaryota > Metazoa > Chordata > Actinopteri > Salmoniformes > Salmonidae > Oncorhynchus > Oncorhynchus tshawytscha. Next base: position 77,586 of record NC_056444.1, on the reverse strand, counting down.
CAATCATATGTTGAATGAGGCAAAAGGTATGGCATACAATTTTTCAAATCCTCATCAATCCAAGGGGATTTAAGTTTTTACAGTCATTTTCTTAATGGGTGCATGCTTATTAGTAACTGAGATAAGTGTCAAGAGCAGTGTCTGTTTGCTACTCATTACACACCACAGATCATTAACATATCGTATATAGACTTGTTTATACTGTATTATTGACTGTATGTTTGTCTTACTCCATGTGTAACTCTGTGTCGTTGTATGTGTCGAACTGCTTTGCTTTATCTTGGCCAGGTCGCAATTGTAAATGAGAACTTGTTCAACTTGCCTACCTGGTTAAATAAAGGTGATCTGGTCTACCTGGTTAAATAAAAATCTGAATCACTGGTTACAAAACGTATTCTACCTGTTAAATAAAAATAAAAATACCTACAAAACTCTATGACACTATATCAGGCACAGCCTGACCTCTTATACACTATATCAGGCCCAGCCTGACCTCTTATACACTATATCAGGCCCAGCCTGACCTCTTATACACTATATCAGGCCCAGCCTTTGGATCTTTGGTTTTCCTAGATATGGCTACTATGTTGTGATTACTAAGCCCTATGGATTTGGATACTGCTTCATTCATAGACCTAGAAGTCTCTAGGTCTATGAATGAATGGCCAATAAGCCTTCACATGGGAATCCAATGGCTCAATAGTAACGAGGTACTCATATCCTGATTTCTAACACAGATCTAACAGAGCAGAGATATGGGATGTAATTGTGACAACGTAATGTATTCATGTCCTGTACCATTGAACCTTCCTGAATGAACCCTAGCACATTATTGTGCCAAATAAAAGACCAAGCACAACTTATTCTACCAGTAGTTGATTAAGCATGTGACAGGGGCTGTGGTACAGGCACCATGTGGTACCAAGAGTACAGATATGATCAAACACAAGCCCAAGAATGGAGCCTTCAGCTCAAAGAGAGAGTAACAGGTTCTCAAATCAAGCTTTGAGCTACCCTGGGCTCAGGCCAACTGAAGGCCCACCCTGGGCTCAGGCCAACTGAAGGCCCACCCTGGGCTCAGGCCAACTGAAGGCCCACCCTGGGCTCAGGCCAACTGAAGGCCCACCCTGGGCTCAACTGAAGGCCCACCCTGGGCTCACCCTGGGCAGGCCAACTGAAGGCCCACCCTGGGCTCAGGCCAACTGAAGGCCCACCCTGGGCTCAGGCCAACTGAAGGCCCACCCTGGGCTCAGGCCAACTGAAGGCCCACCCTTGGTGAAACAAGCCAGGGAAGAGCCACTTAGTTGCTGCAAAATGAATTGTAAACGATATAAAAACAAAGGCACCATCTTTCCACAAGTAGAGGAAGATATGTTAGTTTAGACATCCATTCAAGTGTGACTTCATATCCAACTGACTGCATGGTAACACACAGTCCCTGGTTGTGCGGTGTGGAGACTCCATTCACATAGGACAATACATTAAATGCTTTGTTAGTTTGAGGATTCAGAAGTATTGCCACCCCTGCATCTATGAAAGGTGTATTTGTGTCCAAAAAAATAAAGTATTAATCTTTAAAATGTGTCAGTGTCCCATGTAAGGCTTGTATGTTCATATATCTGACAAGGCCATATTTTATTGCATTTATTCTCTTCACAAATACAGCAATTTCAAAACATTTAAATCATGTGTCAAAATAATGGTGCTTCACAGTGTGGGCATCTTTACAGTATGTGACAGCCTAAACATACTACACAAGTATTGCATAGTGTATGTGCTCTGCCAACGATGTCAGAATGTTTCACATTGCTAAACAATGTGCTGTAATCCTTAGAGCTGGTGTGGGTAGTGGTTCACTAGAGAACCAACTATTGGTGAGATCCAGAGTTGGGGGGGGTCAACTAAATCAATCTGTCAAACTAAGTGATCCCTTGTAGACGTTTATTTGAGAAAAGCATCAAGCTTTTTCTGGATATTGTCAAACGAATCCATTCCCATGTAGTCCGCCTGGCCCTGCTCCCATTTCTGCTTGCGTTCCTCAGATGTCTCAGGTGGCACGTATGGCTCGGTGTGATGGGGCTCCTGGGACGTGCTGCTACACTGCGGGAGGAAACGCGTGCTGCTTCCCTGGAGAAGGAAACAAAACAATAACATCTAGAACGGAGATTTGATGAATTCAGGAAAAAGCTACAAAACGAAAAGCTACGGAGAAAACACCCGTTTCGCCGCAGTCAGTACAGCTACACAAGTGTACATATGAATGGCAGGTTTTACATATCAACTTCACGCCAAACCATCAAAACGATCTATACTGAACAAATATATAAACTCAACAGGCAACAAAGCCAAGATTTTACTGAGTTACTGGTCATTTAAAAGGAAATCAGTCAATTGAAACACATGAGGCACTAATCTATGGATTTCACAACTGGGAAAACAGATGCATCTGTTGGTCAGTATCTAGCATGACCAACAGATGCCTCATGCAGCACGAAACATCTCCTTCACAGAGTTGATCAGGCTGTTGATTGTGGCCTGTGGAATGTTGTCCCACTCCACTTCAATGGCTGTGCATTGCTGGATATTGGCAGGAACTGGAACACGCTGTCGTACACGTTGATCCAGAGCACCCCAAACATGCTCAATGGGTGACATGTCTAGTGAGTACGCAGGCCATCTTCAGCTTCCAGATATTGTGTACAGATCCTTGTGACGTGGGGCTATGTATTATCATGCTGAAACATGAGGTGATGGCAGCGGCTGAATGGCACAACAATGGGCCTCAAGATCTCGTCACGCATCTCTGAGCATTCAAATTGCCATCAATTAAACACAAGTGTGTTCATTGTCCATAGATTATGCCTGCCTGTACCATAGCCCCACCATGGGGCACTCTGTTCACCATGTTGACATTGGCAAACCGCTCGCCCACACCATACACGTTGTCTGCAGTTGAGGCCGGTTGGATGTAATTTGGACTGCCAAATTATCCTTTATGACCTCGTAGTTGGCTTACGGTAGATAAATTAATGGGGAATTGCTGCAGTAATCATACCAAATTGTACCCTCCCTCAACTTGAGACATCTGTGGCGTTGTGTAACAAAACTGCACATTTTAGAGTGACCTTCTGTCACCCAGCACAAGGTGCACTTGTGTAATGATCAGATCACAAATTAGCTTCTCTATATACACACACACACACAACACCTGTCAGGTAAATGGATTATCTTGGCAAAGGAGAAAATGCTCACCAACAGCGATGTAAACAAATTTGTGCACAAAATGAGAAATAAGCTTTTTGTGCATATGGAATATTTCTGGGATCTTTTATTTCAGCTAACTTAACATAGGACCAACACTTTAAATGTTGCGTTTATATTTTTGTTCAGTTCATATAGCCAGCGAACACACGCCTATAGTATTATAGGGCTAGACGCTAAGCCAGGTTTGTTGTAGAACAGATTGCCCACAAGAAGCAGCAATTATTAGTGACGAGCGACAAGGCGTTGTCTGATAAGGCAGCATCACAACCAACTAGTCTCCTTCAGCATACCTTCCATCAATCCCCCTTGTGACTATAGATCTGGGACCACAGCTCATGCCAGTGACCATGATGATTACAACTTTCTTTGACCGAGGATTGGAACTATCAGATGGACGAATGAGGGTTACACATCGCAACAGCCATCAGGACTGAAGTAACACTATTTCACAAATTGACTCATCGTAATTTATATCGTTTGGTATTAATTCAGGAGGTGCGATGAGACAATATTACTTTTACTTACTAACAAGAAGCATCCAAGTAACCACTTAATTTAAATTGTTCCAGCTGTTGATACATTCTGTAGAGGAAGAAAAGGCTAATACTTCTAGACTGACTTCCACACAGCCAGAGTGGAAGGGCTGGTCTCCATATCCCTCAGTCATCATGGGCACCACAGAAGAAGCGTAGAGGAACCACCAGTCCAGGAGGAAGCTGGGGTGTGTGGAGGTCTCCTGCATGTCCCCGCTGACCTTCTTGGTCTTGGGGTCGTACGTGTAGCTCCACGGCTTGGTCTGACCCAGGAAGTGGACCACCTTGGCGTTGGCACCGTATCTGGAACAGAATGCATGTTAATTTACTTCAAATTTATTTTATAAAGCCCCGGTCAACTGCCCGGCACCCTCCACAGCCCCCACCATTTCTCCTTTACCCAAATCCAGATAGCCGATGTTCTGAAAGCTGCAAAATCTGGACCCCTACAAATCATGCTCATGCTGCCAAACATACCCTCGTAAAACTGACCATCCTACCGATCCTCGACTTCAGTGATGTCATCTATAAAATAGCCTCCAGCACTCTACTCAAACTGGATGCAGTCTATCACAGTGCCATCCGTTTTGTCACCAAAGCCCCACACACTACCCACCATTGTGACCTGTACGCTCTCGTTGGTTGGCCCTCGCTTCATACTTGTCGCCAAACCCACTGGCTACGGGTTATCTACAAGTCTCTGCTAGGTAAAGCCCCGCCTTCTCAGCTCACTGGTCACCATAGCAGCACCCACTCATAGCAAGCTCTCCAGCAGATATATATCACTGGTCACCCCCAAAGCCAATTACTCCTTTGGTCATCTTTCCTTCCAGTTCTCTGCTGCCCATGACTGGAATGAATTGCAAAAATCTCTGAAGCTGGAGACTCACATCTCCCTCACTAGCTTTAAGCACCAGTTGTCAGAGCAGCTCACAGATCACTGCACCTGTACTTAGCCTCTCTGTAAACAGCCCATCTACCTACCTCATCCCCATACTGGCATTTATTTATTTTGCTCCTTTGCAGCCCAGTATCTCTACCTGCACATTCATCTTCTGCACATCTACCATTCCAGTGTTTAATTATTATATTGTAATTACTTCGCCACCATGGCCTATTTATTTCCTTAACTTACGTCATTTGCACTCACTGTATATAGACTTTTTGTTTTCTTTTGTTCTACTGTATTATTGACTGTTTTGTTTATTCCATGTGTAACTCTGTTGTTGTATGTGTCGAATTGCTACGCTTTATCTTGGCCAGGGCGCAGTTGCAAATGACAACTTGTTCTCAACTAGCCTACCTGGTTAAATAAAGGTGAAATAAATAACAAACACCTGAGATACATTGATGAAATGTCTGATTTTGCCAGAGTAAAAATAAATGCCAGAGAGAGGGGGGTGGTGGGGGGAGAGAATGAAGGGCAAGAGAGAAAGGAGAGGGAGAGATTTGTCACTGACCAGCAGAGGTCCTGTCTACAAGCATAAAGGTCTTTAAATAAATAGCTTTATTTTGGCCTCAGCTGTGAAGCGTCTGATATCTAACCCAACAAGGCCTTGGGCCCTACTGGGAGAAACCTTTACACGTTATGCTGCTGCTCCGTAAACGCTCCCATCACTGGTAACCTGATGCCATGAGCACACTGTCATGTGACCGTATCACCTTACGCCTCCCGTTCGCACAGCCCACAAACCTTTCCCTGCTAGGGATTTTACAGGTAGTCTACTACTGAGTCACTGCTGATCTTCCCACCTACCGTTAGGCAAGGAGGGCGTTGTAGAAAACCTCAAATATTAACTTGAGGTAGCTATGTTTGTTGTTCAGCTGAATGGTTTATCAATGTAAGAAATAGAGGTCTATTCAGATAGTCGTTACTGCCTAAACCAGCAACTAGAGCTACACAGTTCTATCATATGAGTACTGAAAGGGAGGAGTAGACTGAGTACTGACTGTTTGAATGCTGGAAGGTAAGTGTAGATTGAGTACTTACTGTTTGAATGCTGGAAGGTAAGTGTAGATTGAGTACTGACTGTTTGAATGCTGGAAGGTAAGTGTAGATTGAGTACTGACTGTTTGAATGCTGGAAGGTAAGTGTAGATTGCTATGCTGCTGAGGTTGTAGATGAAGGGGAGGTGTTTTGATATATCTGCTGTTGCCCAGTTACTGAAGAAGCCATTCAAGACCCCCTGATCTCCACCTAGAGACAGAAGAAAAACATCTGTTAGCACTTACACAACAGGAAGCACAAAATATTTTGCCCCAACATAAATGGTTGACTGGTTCAAAACACCAGGAAGCAGAGGCTGGTTCAAGACTTACTCCATCTAAAAGTACTTCTAGTATCATCATGAGCTTTGTACCCTGTCCAGGATGACCAGACAGTGAGACTAACAAGAAGCCCACCGCAGAAAGACCAACGTTATTTTATAAACAGATGCTGTGAAACAAACTCATTCTGTTAATATCCTCTGCACCCAAGCCACAACCTCAGAGACTATAAAACAGGTGGACAGAGACGTCGCTGATCGCTACTTTCAGGAAGAATTTACTTCCTATGATGTGGTTGTCTCGCCTAGATACCTTGAGATGCACTAAGTCACTCTGCTAAATGACGGAATGTGAAAAGGTTGTCTAAATAATAGACTTCAGAGAGAAGCATCTGTACCGATGTATGGCTCAGCTGGCTGTCATTCAGCCATCTATCCAACTGATTCACCTCTGACCCCTAAAGCCATTTGACCTCCTGCCAACGCCACCACAGGCTCCTAGTCAGGTGACTGCTCAGATCAGTCCTGACAGTAAAACTGGATGTACACAAAGTCACTCTGTTTACATAAGATGGTCTGAATAGAAGGTACCCTCAGAAAGTATTCATACCCCTTGACCTTATTCTATGTTGTTACAGCCCGAACTCAAAATGGATTACATTTTTCCCCTCACTCAACTACACACCTGAGATTCACACCCGAGATGACAGCTGTGAGTCTTCCTGGGTATGTCTAAGAGCTTTCCACAACTGCATTGTGCAACATATGTAGATTACCCTTTTCAAATGGTTATTGATCATCGCTAGACAACAATTTCAGGTCTCGCCATTCTGCAGATTTAAGTAGTTAAGGTAAAACATGGAACATTCACAGTCTTCTCAATAAGCAACTCGTGTAGATTTGGCCTTGTGTTTTAGGTTATTGTCCAGCTGAAAGGTGAATTCATCTCCCAGTGTCTGGTTGAAAGCAGAATGAACCAGGTTTTCCTTAAGGATGTTGCCTGTGCTGAGCTCTATTCGGTTTATTTTTTTCCCTCCTGAAAAACTCTGGTCCTTAACAATGACAAGCACATCCATAAGATGCAGCCACCACTACACTTGAAAACATGGAGTGGTACTCAGTTAAGTGTAATATTGGGTTTGCCCCAAACATACAGTTGAAGACTGAATACAATGTTTTGAATCTTTTTTTTTGTAATAATGTTCAAAAAAACAATTCCACTGACATTATGGGATGTAGGGCAGTGGCAAAACAGTTACCTGAATCCATTTGAAAAAAATCATGCTTTAAAACGTGGAAAAAGTCAAGGGGTGTGAATACTTTCTGAAGGCCCAGCACCCACAATGCCCTTTACACAGACTGCGGTGTAGGATATTTCTGGACGGTTGGATGGGGGTGGTGGCAGCAAACACAGCACCCCTCTCTCTCCTAACAGCCATGCATTTGTTACGTCAGAAAATAGCACAAAGTGACCTAATAGGTGGATCTTCCATTTAAAGCCAATATCTGGAATCCATTTCAGATCTGATACTTTGTACAGGTCTCCAGGTCATGAAAAGCTGAGCTACAGCCAGAAAGCCTCAAATACTATTCCCTCCAGAAAAGGTATAAATCCCTCTTCTCTTAACTCCTCAACAGTAGTCAGCTCCAGCCGACCACCGCACAGCACCAGCCGACCACAGGTTGACAGCTAGTCATTCAAGGGTTTCTTTATTTTACTATTTTCTACATTGTCGAATAATAGTGAAGACATCAAAATGATTAAATAAGTGTTAAACCACGCCAGCCCAGGGCCAGACGCAACCACGCCAGCCCAGGGCCAGACGCAACCACGCCAGCCCAGGGCCAGACGCAACCACGCCAGCCCAGGGCCAGACGCAACCACGCCAGCCCAGGGCCAGACGCAACCACGCCAGCCCAGGGCCAGACGCAACCACGCCAGCCCAGGGCCAGACGCAACCACGCCAGCCCAGGGCGTCTGGTCCTAGTTTATTTTCTCTATTCTAGTTAACCAATAGCTACCCCTGCATTCAGCCTTTCTTGCACCAGCTCTTTACATACACTGCTGTTACGGTTTATCATCTGGTCTCACTTTATCCCTTTTCTCTGCATTGTTGGGAAGGGCCTGTAAGTTATCATTTCACTGCTAGTCTACACCGGTTGTTTCCAAAGCCTGTGACAAATAACACTGGCTTTGATATCCAGTCACTATGCATCAGCCATCGAGAGATATAAATAGCAAAATGTCTGAGCTGACAGAGTGTCTATCGCTATATGATAAAGTCACTATACAGTCAGTCACTTTCCACAGATGTATTTATAGAAAATGGTCTGGGCAGCCTGGCAGTGTGGCTATCACAGTGCCAGCATGTAGTGTGTAATCACACAATGTACAGAACATCACGAAGGAGACCCCTGTATTCCTCTGGTAGTTAAACGTCATGGTGTGAGTGGATTTCTGTTTGGATTAAACTGTTTCCGTTGAAAAACATTGCCACAGATGAAGAGTTTTGCAAAGGAATCTGACTAATGAACACCCCAGGTGTTTGTCAAACATTTTAAACCGACATTCAACGCCACACTACAGGCCGAGGCCGACATTCAACGCCACACTACAGGCCGAGGCCGACATTCAACGCCACACTACAGGCCGAGGCCGACATTCAACGCCACACTACAGGCCGAGGCCGACATTCAACGCCACACTACAGACCGAGGCCGACATTCAACGCCACACTACAGGCCGAGGCCGACATTCCGCCACACTATAGACCGAGCAAGTCTTTAAATGACACACCAACAGCTGAGTAACCTTCTCAGAAGAGGCTCACATTCCTAGAGATGACAAACACACGTAAAAGGTATGAAAGAGGTCATTGAGTAATCTACACCCAAGGTTTCACAATCCACCAGTCAAATTACGACATGGAGAAAATGTATCTTGTGCTGGAGGTTGAGGACAAACTAGCCACATGTTAGAGTGGTCTATCTACTGTACACACAGCGTGAGCAGGAGGACCTTTAAACTGGAGACTGTAGGCTGTGTTCAACATCGTAGCGCTGTGTCTGCAGTCTAAACCACTTGTTTCTACAGTTTATTATAAACAGAGGGGCTGAAGTACTATCCGTCTATTGTCAGCCCAACCCCAGGCCGGCCAGATACCCCCCTTGAGGCTTCACTCCAGCAGAGAGGTTCCAGAAAGTTAATGAGCCCAAGAATCTTCATTTAGAGGGGCTGAGCAGAAGCCAGCAGGAATGCAGCTCTAACCCTGGGGGCACTGCCAGTGTACCTTGGCAGCAGATGATACTGAACCACAGGTCCAGCTACTGCCTCACTGCCACCTGGACAGCATGCAGTAATAAAGGGGAAATTGTATTGAGGCGCCCCCGGACCAAGACCTGAAGTCTGATCTCTCCTGAAACATTTCATCACTCCGATCTGCCATTGCCCAATAGTTGGTTAGCCAGCGCTACACAGCCACGCCAAAAATGACTGGCACAATAATGGCCTGACTGTTTTCCAGTTGTAGTGGAGAGCAGGAGCATAAATGTTAAAAGGTCAGAGAAGTGCAAGTCACAGCGAACCATTTAGCATACCGCAGCTCTAGCCAGTTAGCATACCGCAGCTCTAGCCAGTTAGCATACCGCAGCTCTAGCCAGTTAGCATACCGCAGCTCTAGCCAGTTAGCATACCGCAGCTCTAGCCAGTTAGCATACCGCAGCTCTAGCCAGTTAGCATACCGCAGCTCTAGCCAGTTAGCATACCGCAGCTCTAGCCAGTTAGCATACCGCTAACCCATTAATGTGTTTAAGTCAACAGCACAGGGAATCCAGGCGGTCTAGAATATTTGCAGAGGATCAAGTCTGTTTGGAAAATTGTTAACAAATCGTTCAAATTAAATAAGATGGACAGGTGCCTCCAACAAGCTAGTGTGGGCTATGGAGAGACTGCGTTCTTGGATGATAAGTGATCGTAGTTTGTTTTGTCCCAAGTTCCTTGTGTCATACCAGCCCTGACAGGCAAGCCGAGATGGCGGCTGAGCCCGTTGTACCTCTGAAGTGTATATTAACCGTTATAGGCTGAGCGAGTAGTCAAAGCTACTACAACTTTCTACCATCACCTCGACCAAATACTAAAGATTGCTGTGACTCACAGGTGACAAAAGACCATGTTAGAGGGAGAAAGGCAGGGAACTTGTTCTGCCAAATATTAAAAAGATACAAATTGACTGAAAAGGATTGGCATAAATGTAAAAATATACCAGTTTCATTTGAAGAAAACGTGTTGCCGGCTGCCCCATACAGGTTGCAAAATAAAACAATGGGAAGAGATGTGCCAATTCCACAGCACATGGTTTATAAACTGATACATAAAACTACTTGATTTGGTTTTACTTTAACTTATGCAAACCTATTTCCACCATCAGAATGAGAGAGATCTCAATCGCATCTCGGTCTCTTCACAGCAAAATCTACAATCACTAGATGATCTATTCTGGTATAGTAGTATGTAGCTTGTTTCTGGTCACCCGCAGACTAGGCGTGTGCCCGCAGACTAGGCGTGTGCCCGCAGACTAGGCGTGTGCCCGCAGACTAGGCGTGTGCCCGCAGACTAGGCGTGTGCCCGCAGACTAGGCGTGTGCCCGCAGACTAGGCGTGTGCCCGCAGACTAGGCGTGTGCCCGCAGACTAGGCGTGTGCCCGCAGACTAGGCGTGTGCCCGCAGACTAGGCGTGTGCCCGCAGACTAGGCGTGTGCCCGCAGACTAGGCGTGTGCCCGCAGACTAGGCGTGTGCCCGCAGACTAGGCGTGTGCCCGCAGACTAGGCGTGTGCCCGCAGACTAGGCGTGTGCCCGCAGACTAGGCGTGTGCCCGCAGACTAGGCAGTAGGCGTGTGCCCGCAGACTAGGCGTGTGCCCGCAGACTAGGCGTGTGCCCGCAGACTAGGCGTGTGCCCGCAGGCTAGGCGTGTGCCCGCAGACTAGGCGTGTGCCCGCAGACTAGGCGTGTGCCCGCAGACTAGGCGTGTGTGCCCGCAGACTAGGCGTGTGCCCGCAGACTAGGCGTGTGCCCGCAGACTAGGCGTGTGCCCGCAGACTAGGCGTGTGCCCGCAGACTAGGCGTGTGCCCGCAGACTAGGCGTGTGCCCGCAGACTAGGCGTGTGCCCGCAGACTAGGCGTGTGCCCGCAGACTAGGCGTGTGCCCGCAGACTAGGCGTGTGCCCGCAGACTAGGCGTGTGCCCGCAGACTAGGCGTGTGCCCGCAGACTAGGCGTGTGCCCGTCCCCTGAAGAGTGAGGGTGGTAGATGGGTAAAAACCCAAAAAATACCAAACCCTAATTTGATGGTACCACAGCTTTTATCTTAAAGAGTGGTCTGATTGTGTTACCGTTGGATTCCTACAGCTCATTAATACATTCTCATCTACAGGTTTTGGTCTGGCTACCAACTGTTGTATCAGAGGACTGAAGTTTGGATTATTTTAAGTCTAAGTGTAGAGATTTTAGGAAGCAACAAATCAAGGAGTTTCATTTTTCTTCTGCTCTTGGTGTTAAGAAACATTCCCCTGAACCCAGGCCCAATGGTTGTGGAACTTCTGACTCCAAAATGTAACCTAGATCAGGGTTGGGACTGACATTAACATGAGTCGGATGTGTAAGTTGTACAAGACAAAAGACTGGGTTCATAGTCTTAGTTCTGTCCGCAACCGGACAAACAAATATTTTATAAATCAGTCTATAGGCTCGATGTGACCAAGTGAATAAGGGAGAGGTAGTCATTTATATTAAAGACAGATGCCTAGTTACATTTTTTTTATGTAACTAGGCAAGTCAATTAACAAATTTATATTGACGGCCTACCCCGTACGACACTGGGCCAATTGTGCGCCGCCCTATGGGACTCCCAATCACGGCCGGTTGTGATAGAGCCTGGAATCGAACTAGGGTCTGTAGTGACACCTCTAGCACTGAACTGCAGTGCTTAGACCTCTGCGCCACTCGGCAGCAGGTAGCCTACTGGTTAGAGCGTTGGGCCAGTAACCAAAAAGTTGCTAGATCGAATCCCTGACAAGGTAAAAAAAAAAAAATCTGTTCTGCCCCTGAACAAGGCAGTTAACCCACTGTTCCTAGGCCATCAATGTAAATAAGAATTTAACCGACTTGCCTACTTAAAGGTTAAATTACATTTAATGAATTAAGGTCTTCATCTAAACCAAAGCAGTTTTTAGAACTGAAACTGCAGTTACCAAAAGCTAATGAACTTAGATTGAATAGGATGCTATAGGCCACCTGCAAAAATACAACCCCTTGATTCACTGACTACAGTTCTGTGTGGTTGGGGGGAAAAAAATGCTATGATGCCTATGGGCAATTTATACTGGGACTTGTTATCATAACTCAGAGGCCATACGAGGACTGATTGTACAGGCTTCTACTCAATTGATAGATGCAGTCAAAAGGCCCAAACAAAGACATCTCCAAGTCAACACTTCAAGTTATTCTAACAATCCACATAATGTTCAGCCATTGGTTGTTTCCATAATGGTTTAAGCAATCTTTGAAGTTGCCCTAAAGTTTCCATCGGTTCATAGTCACAGAATTTGAAGCAGTTCTGTCAGACTTCACACATGCGACAGATAGGATTGCATTTAACGCATTCTCATGTTTTCTCCAGAAATAAGAGCATCTTGTTCATACGGATCTAGCTTCTATGACAAATCTACCAAGAGAAATCTCAATAACCGCACAAAATTATGGAAAACCATTAAGTTGATGAATGTTAAAATGAACTCCTCTCGTCTTCTGCTGAAATTGACCTCAGATATGTGACCAGAATAAACTGCTTGACATGTTTAATGAGCATTTTGCTAAAGCTGGGCTTTCATTTGATAATGAACGCCATCATAACATATGCAAATGAGGCTCTGCATGCCGCTAGACAGCCGACAGCTGAGAGCCGAGAACAAGCTCAGGAGTTGAAGGCACTCTTATCTATTGATATTAAGTGTCCGGCCTGGACCAATTTAACCCTTATTTTGAAAATATACATCTTTGCTGCCCATCACTCATATTCAATCTTACATTGGCAAGTAATAAGATTCCAAACATCTGGAACGCAGCCTACTTCAGCCCTTTAAATAAGGGTGGAGATACGTGCCAGTTGGATAACTATCATCAGATAGCCAAACTGTGCACTTAAATTTTATCGACTTATCGAAAAGCCTTGAACACTTGACCCCGCTGGTCCAATGCTTTTTACAGTATATAAATGACAGTGAAGACTGGACTCTGTATGCTAATGACAATTATTTATTTTAGGGTATCTAATATTGAGAAGGCTTTTCAGTATTTACAGTTGGCTTTTGAAAATTGTGGATATATTGAATCTACATCTCAAGACATCAGTCAGAAAGTTAGCTTGGTCACAAATGGGTCTTCCAAATGGACAATGACCCCAAGCATACCTCCAAAGTTGTGGCGAAATGTCTTAAGGACAACAAAGTCAAGCCATGACCTCAATCCTATAGAAAATGTGGGCAGAACTGAAAAAGTGTGTGCGAGCAAGGAGGCCTACAAACCTGACCCAGTTACACCAGCTCTGTCAGGAGGAACGGGCCAAATTCACCCCTTATTGTGGGAAGGTTGGACCATGGACCATGTCCAATATGCTGAAACACTAGTCCAATATGCTGCATGACCTACCAGCAGACCATGGAAACACTAGTCCAATATGCTGCATGACCTACCAGCAGACCATGGAAACACTAGTCCAATATGCTGCATGACCTACCAGCAGACCATGGAAACACTACAATATGCTGCATGACCTACCAGCAGACCATGGAAACACTACTCCGATAGACCTAAATTTGTACAAAAGCGCCAATGGTTAGCTCTATGTAAGGAGTACAAGAGGTAGCATCAAAATACAGAAGTCATGGGATGGGAAATGGACGCTACATTTCTTAACAAAACAAAAGGAAACATTACAAACTAACACGTACCATCGAAGCTGCCATGTTCTGCGCAGTACTGGAGCAGTTTGCTGTACGTCTCGTTGGAGGGTCGGAACACGAACACGCCGGAGTTGAAACAGTCTGGCCAGCCGGGATCCGGGGCCGCAGACAGCTCCTCTCTGTCAAACAACTCATCTATGTTCTGTACCACCTGCAACAAACACATACAGGTGAACTATACCGTACCAGGGGGAGTGTGCACAAATCAACACCAACTGTCTCACCAGTGTGTCTGCATCCATGAAGACACATTTGGAGTAGTGTGTAAGGGTCCAGCAGTGTAGCTTGGTGAAGGTGACTCCCAGGTCAGGTCTCTTCATCAGGTCCAGATGAGCTGCGTCTCCGCTGTCCAACACATCCACCAACAGTACCTCGTCAAAGATCTTGAGAAGCACTCCCCTGGTGGAGGTGGAGGAAGCAGAGAGCAGAGACGTCATGACGTACCGTCAACATGGTGTACAGTGGAAAGCATTCTGAATAACTGCAGTGGTGATGAGTCAGGGGCATAGGGCGGGGGCCAGGAAACACCATGCCAAACTTGTAGGGCAGGGGTATTCAACTCCTACACAATGATCCGGACAAGACAATCAGCTGTAAAACCCGAACTGTGTGAGCTACAAATGTCACCAATACGGAGAAACTCACGAACATAACCGTGCCAGTTGGTTGGCTCTACGACATCCACAAGTTTAGGGCAGTCATCTGAACACTGTCGTGGACGTCCTCGTTTCTTACAAAACCAACTGTCCAGATCGAACAGTTGGAGCTACAATATCGAAAAGGGAGCCTAGCGAACACTAAGGTGTCAGTTGTTCTGCTCTACGAAGCACACACTTCATGGGAGTCATCTGACACCAACACAGTACCGGGTTTGTAAAAATTGCAGAAAGTGCATTGGGTGAAATGTGCCAAAAATAACACTAGACATGCATTTTCTCACATTGTCAGATATAGGACAGACTTCAAATCCTTGTTCCTTATGACTTTTCTTTACTTAGTTGACATGTGTCATTCAAAGCATTATGGGCTATAGCAGTAAAGGCCAAACGCAATATTTCATAAAATAATTGATAGATATACCAATATGGGGTCCTAAAATTAAAATTAGATTTTACGGCCATCAAACTCCATTTGTTAGCTTAGTAGGTATTGCAATCTATGGGCATAGACCTATACGGGTTATTAAGGGAAATGTAACTGGGAAGTGACAGGTTCTTACATATATGGTCAGAGAGTTAAACTCACACGTCCTCTGCTGGCATTTTCTAAACAATGAATATTATTGTATACTACCCTCAAAGTACATTTGTTTCAAAACTCTTAAGTCCTACAAAAATATTCTTAGAACTGTTTACAAATGGTCAAATATTGGAATAAGATTTTACAAAATATATCACCAATTACTTTCCCAAAAAATACAAAATAAAATATTTTTCCTTACGATAGGGGAAAAAAGCTATTTTCCCATTACAAACTTTAATCTGGAATTTTCTACCATTTTGAGCCACTCAAGCCTTTCCCCTATCCAGCCATGCCATTCTCTAGCCTACTGCTGCAGGTACCAGCCAAAACAAAGGAAACAAAGCACCTTAACAGGGCATTGGGCCACCATGAGCCGCCAGAACAGTTTCCATGCCCGTTGGCACAGTTTCCATGCCCGTTGGCACAGTTTCCATGCCCGTTGGCACAGTTTCCATGCCCGTTGGCACAGTTTCCATGCCCGTTGGCACAGTTTCCATGCCCGTTGGCACAGTTTCCATGCCCGTTGGCACAGTTTCCATGCCCGTTGGCACAGTTTCCATGCCCGTTGGCACAGTTTCAACAGTTGTATGGAACTTCCTGTGTGGAAGCTCCTGCAACATACTTTGTATCCTTCATTTACTGGCGTTTCCTTATTTTAGGCAGTTACCTGTAGAATGGACGGAGGGGCATCGCACTGAATATTACACTGCCATTCCTTCATCCGCAATGTCATGTGCACAACATCTGAGGAACTGCATCACTACATTGAACGCTTTTCTGAAAAGACGTATTTGGGTGTCCCAACAAGGATGATGAAATTAATCAGTGGTTGGAGTAAATTCTTCAACAAGTGAAACCATATAGATTTGGTTGTAAAACATTGTCCTTTAAGAGATTCTTACTTGCAAGGATCAGAGACGTGGGGGCCGATCATCACCACTAGCTTCCTGGTTGTCTGGTGGTTCCTCAGGGACTTTCCCAGGACCATGGCTCCCCTGGCATAGTTGTCATTGGTGGCCAATGTCACAAAAGCCTGGTCTAGATGGGGGGAATAACTTGTTAATACAAATTTAGGAATAACATTTGCATTAGGTTCAAAAGGTGTGAATCCTACTCTTAAAACCTTCCCCCAAAAATACTTTGTAAGGACACTAATTTTTTATAAATTTTTAAACAGGGTGTCACATTGAGATTAAAAATCTATTTTACAAGAGAGCCCTGTACACATTACAATAAAAACAGATTAACACACATAACAATATCATTCAGCACAATAAAATGTTATAAAAGCAATCCCATTTAACTACAGAGGTCCTCAATCAATAATGTCAACTGCCTGAGGGGCACCAGCACATTTAACTGCAGTGAACTCTGCAGATTGATCCACAAAATAGGAGAAAAACTAAAGATTTCCCCAAATCTGTGGAGACTGGAGGAATCTCTTGTGTCATCGATTATTGTGAACAGATAACTTATGATTCTTATCCTAGTTAATGTTACATAGAGGGAGTTTGTCAGTTCGTTTTGTAAATAATAGGGAATGCAGCTCTTAAAAACAGAGGTCCTTCCCACATGTTTATACAGACTACAAGGAGTCCTAAAATTGTCCCGTGATGAAACGTAATGGAAGACATCCAAGGGGTTTAAAACAGGTTGTGCCGCATGTAAACAATATCACCAACATCCAACACAGGGAGAAGTTTGAATAATCTCTTATTTTTAATACTAGGGATTGATTTATTTCTATAACAAAAACACCCAGATTTTCTATATATTCCTTACAAAGGACAATTTATCAATCCAGACACCCAGGTACTTATACTGAGAAACTTCACTGCTTGACATGCATGATGAAATCCTGGTTGAGAATGAACAAATGAACGAAAAAAGCAAGTGAGTGAACTAAATAGGTTTTGATTATGTTTTACTGGTTATGGGGACATGGGGAAATGCCAACAAAATAATTTTTGGGTGCGTGTTGCAACTATTTGGCTGTATTAGAATGCTTAAAAGGCAGCTAAAATGTTAAATATCGGTATCAGGTTTTTTGACATGGAAAAATACCGGATATCGGTCAAAACTCATATCAGTGCATCAAACTAACAACTCAAATTGTATTTGTCACAAGCACTGAATACAACAGGTGTAGACCTTATCGTGAAATGCTTACTTACGAGCCCTTAATCAACAATGCAGTTGAAGAAATAGAGTTAAGAAAATATTGACTAAATTAAAGTAAAAGGTTGTGAGGGAGTGATGTCCAATGGTCTGTGGCAGTTAACAGTTTTGACACCAATGTCTGAATGCCAGACAGAATGGCCAAGGTCTTGACGTCTACTTTGGCATGCTGTGCCAGATAGGAAAATCTATAAAACTGCCCATAGACTCACGTCTCAACAATGAAATTATTGTAAGCTAACAAAGGGCAAATAGATTCATGTAATTATAATGCCAAATGTAGAAACTGGCAGTTAATATTAGCAGGCCTGGCTGGTCAGTTAAACAATCCCCTGGTATAGTAAACACTACACTTGGTTTTGGGGGCCAACTGGATAACAGCCTGGTAAAAAGAAACCACTGGATACAAAACCTCAAATTGTGTTGATGCCAAACCAGGTAGAGCTGAAGTGAAATTATGTATTTCCAACTGTACCTCCCTCCCACCCCATATTGCCATTGGTCCCAAGAAAACAGCTGATGTTATATTAGAAGCAAGAAACACCAAATCAATCTGCCACCCAAAAAAAACAGTCAACAGAAGGCTGTTCTACTGGATCTCTGCTACTCTTACTGGTAAAATGCACTATGATAAGCACAGAAAGACATGCTGTTGGCCTTCAGGCCTCAACCCACTGACTATATGAAGATCTAGAAAGTGCTGCTATCACAAAGGAAGATGACCATGGGATGACACCTTTTGTAAGTCATGGGGACACAATGTCAGGTTTCACTACTACATTGGTCAGGTACATATATAACTGTAATTTTAGTGTGCACCTTGTGTTGATTAAAGGTAGGCCTATAAAGGCTTAATATAATAAAACATGGCGAGAAGGCTGTGTAGGCTTAGAGGACATGCAGTTTCACTTGGAACAGTAATTCAATAAACAAGTAGTAGCATACGTCTAGCTGGCTACAGCAATGCAGGTACAGTGCCATTTAACCTAACACTAGATCTGCACTGTAGTCTATGATTGATGCCTTCGTGGACCGGCTCAGCCATCTCAGGCTGCAAAGGCATCATTTTTCTCCTTAACTATATTTAATGACAGGCCGTCAAATAGATAAATGATACCACTTTATTGGTCAAGTGTGCAGGCGGTCCAACAAAAAGATGTCTTCTGCTTTTCACCAAACACCTCTAAAAACAGGTTTTGGAGAGGTGCGGGGGGCTGCCACAGGGCGCCTGGGGTGCTGTGCCTTGCTTAAGGGCACAACGGCAGGAATCTACGATTTGATTCTAGAAACCCTCAAAATGAAGGCCAGAATTGACGCGTTGCACTAAGCCCAAAACTTGTGGTTTTCGATAATATATATTTTTTAGGTTACTGTAACAAGCTTTAACGGTGGGCTCGTTTTTTCCACCAGTTCCCAGTTGTATTTAAGTCTAAACGCAGGATGAGAGAGGGACCCTTTGAGTAAGAAAATGATTCATTTGCAGCCTGAATGGACGTTGTTGAACCGGTCCACACCAGTATTAACGGCTGGGTACATCAGTGCCAGACAGGGACCGCTCAGTCGGTGCTGTCGGCTGTTTAGGGTACGTGTGAATATGGGGTTACAACTAGGGAGAGACTGAGCAACAGCGAAACTCATTGACCCAACCGTTATCCACACAGCCGAGAAACGTATCGATACGGCTCTATTAAGAAAGTCCATGTTGCAAAACACGCGTTGATGGAAAGCGGAAAAGAGACTAAATAACGACTCAGCCGGTTTCCACATGCTGGTTGTGTCACGGATCGACAAAACCAAAATAACGGCAACAAACCAAGCTGTACATTTCTCAACGTGCCGGCCATCCCATCATTTATATACGACGGACATTGCTGCAACTCCACAGTAACTTTTTTAGCCTCTGACAGTGGGAACAATCACGACAAGTTACTTAGTTTCCACCGTGTCTGCCACAGCCAAACTTCCATCACGTCATCCAAGGATTACATTGTAACAAACCGTCACGTACCTTTTGACATATTGCTGGTAGAAGTTGCAGATCCTCTGTAGATTAGACACAGCACCTTCGTTAGGAAAGGACAAGCATACGACATGGAGGTGAATTTATAGACGCATGTAGACAGTGGGTCACGTGACAGGGTCTTGGCGCACACCCACTCCTGCACTATCTATGGAAGGGTTCCGCAACTGGCGGCCCGCGGATCACAATCTGGCACACAGGGGATTTTATTTCATCCCAGAGGTTGCTGAGCAAAAGAAAAACAATTATTGTTGGACACAAAAGACTAAAAAAAAACAGCAAATCAGCTCCAAGTCATTAACATTTAGTAAATCTGTTCCAAAGTATTCTCGGGCATGATAGAGAGACATAGTGACCGTATACAAACATAAGCAAGGTTTAATATGATTATGTTTTAGTCAAATATAATATATGTTTGAGCTTCTTGCAGTCAATTTGCAGTCTACAAATGATTTGTAATTATGTTCCGGTCCCATGACCGTCCGCTCAAGAAAAAATCTGCCCGCATCTGAATCTAGTTGATGATCCCTGATCTATGGAGAAAGACCTCGCTGGAGAAGCCCCTCTTCGAGGTCCACCATCCGTTTTCATTTGCGGAGGCTTTTCAGACAGACGATGAGCAGTGTGGGGTTCGTATATATACTGAAAAAATATAGAAACGCAACATGTAAAGTGTTGGTCCCATGTTTTATGCGCTGAAATAAATGATTCCAGAAATTTTCCGAACCCAAAAAAGTGTATTTCTTTCAAATTTCAAATTCAACAAGGCACTACGTCTCTCCCTCCGCATCGACCCTACGATTACGCCATTGACCTTCTCCCAGGCACCCCTCCACCTCGGGGTCAGCTTTACTCCGTGTAAGGCTATGGAGGAGAACATTGAGGACGCTCTCACTGCAGGGAGTGTTCATCCACCTGCCTCTCCCGCTGGCAAGGGGTTATTCTTTGTGGAGAAGAAGAACAAAACCCTGCGCCGTGTATCGACTGCCGGGGCCTTAATGACATCACGGTTAAAAAACGTTACCCTCTACCACTCATCTCCTCGGCTTTCAAACCTCTTCAGGGAGCGACCATCTTCTCAAAGTTGGACCTTCTGAATGCCTACCATCTGGCTCGGATATGGGAAGGAGATGAGTGGAAGACAGCCTTTACCAGGGCTAGCGGCACTATGTTCCAGGCCCTGGTCTACGATGTGCTCCGGGACATGCTGAACCGGTTCGTATTTGTCTACCTCCACGACATAATTGTCTTTTCCCGTTCAGGGTCTAGCACCCTAGCCAGGGCTCTAGCACCACAGCCAAGGCTCTAGAACCACCACCAGGGCTCTAGAACCATCACCGGGGCTCTAGAACCACAGCCAGGGTTCTAGAACCACATGCAGGGCTCTAGAACCACCAACAGGGCTCTAGAACCACCACCAGGGCTCTAGCACCACATCCAGGGCTCTAGCACCACAGCCAAGGCTCTAGCACCACAGCCAGGGCTCTAGTTTATGCTATCCATCCATTGTTGATATTGTCAGGAGAGAAACCCACATTTGTTGTCTCTGGTCTCCTAACATCTGATGTTTGTGAGTGTCCAGATCAACAAACCTTCAAAGAGCACGTCCTCAAGCTTTGTTTAAAACAGTTGAATTCATTCCTCAAGGCTTCAAAAGGTTGTGTTAATAACTGTGTGATGTTTTTGGTCATGACCTTACACTGAGCTTATTAAATATCTTATGGAATTCAATGTACTGTATATCTAGTCTGCAAATGTAAAATATTGGATGTTCAGGTACTGAGAAGAGATGATTTCCTAACAGGAAGAAGACCACTTGACACTGGTAGCTCCCTCAGTGCTGTGTCCAGTACATGACCGGCATCACAAACAGCTGTGACAAATTAAATTGAGTCCCACAGGTATTTTAATGTCAATAGAAATATGTTCACTTATAAATTCTCTGACCAAATGTGTCTAATCCATAACCATACATCCTCTAATAGTGGGCCTATCAACAGTCTATCACCATACATCCTCTAATAGTGGGCCTATCAACAGTCTATCACCATACATCCTCTAATAGTGGGCCTATCAACAGTCTATCACCATACATCCTCTAATAGTGGGCCTATCAACAGTCTATCACCATACATCCTCTAATAGTGGGCCTATCAACAGTCTATCACCATACATCCTCTAATAGTGGGCCTATCAACAGTCTATCACCATACATCCTCTAATAGTGGGCCTATCAACAGTCTATCACCATACATCCTCTAATAGTGGGCCTATCAACAGTCTATCACCATACATCCTCTAATAGTGGGCCTATCAACAGTCTATCACCATACATCCTCTAATAGTGGGCCTATCAACAGTCTATCACCATACATCCTCTAATAGTGGGCCTATCAACAGTCTATCACCATACATCCTCTAATAGTGGGCCTATCAACAGTCTATCACCATACATCCTCTAATAGTGGGCCTATCAACAGTCTATCACCATACATCCTCTAATAGTGGGCCTATCAACAGTCTATCACCATACATCCTCTAATAGTGGGCCTATCAACAGTCTATCACCATACATCCTCTAATAGTGGGCCTATCAACAGTCTATCACCATACATCCTCTAATAGTGGGCCTATCAACAGTCTATCACCACACATCCTCTAATAGTGGGCCTATCAACAGTCTATCACCACACATCCTCTAATAGTGGGCCTATCAACAGTCTATCACCATACATCCTCTAATAGTGGGCCTATCAACAGTCTATCACCATACATCCTCTAATAGTGGGCCTATCAACAGTCTATCACCATACATCCTCTAATAGTGGGCCTATCAACAGTGATGTGCTGATCTTGTGTGACAGTGATGTGCTGTATCTTGTGACAGGGTGATGTGTTGTATCTTGTGACAGGGTGATGTGTTTACAACATGACCTCCCGAGTTGCGCAGCGCTCTAAGACAATGCATCTCAGTGCTAGAGGCGTTACTACAGACTCTGGTTCGATTCAAGGCTGTGTCCCAACCGGCCGTGATTGGGAGTCCCATAGGATGGCGCACAATTGTCCCAGCATTGTCGGGGTAAAAAGATCTTTGTCATATTCATACACTGTGTGGTTTGAAACACCAAAATAAAAGGTTGATATTTTACCCGTCGTAAAACATTACCTCAACCCGGGGAGGATGCCACAAATCCTAGAAGCAGAAGAGCCTTCATTATGTTGTCAGTGTACACTAACTGTCTTCCCCAATCCCCATCCTTCATAATGACTAAATCAAACTTGAAATGCACTTTAAGCCAGACTAAAGTCATTGGCACAAAAAACACATCTCCTCATTATTAATTTTGTTAAATAGCAAATAGCCTAAAGTTAAGGCAATCTAGTAATCTACTATTAATATAACAGTGGCCGATTTATTCAACCTTAAAATGAGTAGCACATTGTTGGCAACGTTTTGAGGTTACTTCAAACGCGATCATGGAAAGTGTGCATGTTCTAGACAGCATGCAGAGGTCCCAGGTCAGTTGACATCTTCACAATTACTATAATAGTCTGTGCAGAATCTCCAACAGCATTAATCACTTGAACTAAGCATTTTTTAAATCTGACATGTTGGCTGGATTCACAACGAGTGTAGCTTTAATTGAGTATCTTATGTGTGTGATTTAATGAAAGTTTGAATTTTATAGCATTTTATTTGAATCTGGCACTCTGCATTTCCCCTCGCAATTGGCCAGTTGAGACGCTAGCGTCTCCCCTATCCATAATTAATAATCTGTTATATAAATACACCGTATCTGACATTGTATTCCCATTTGAACTTTGTCGTGCTTTTAAAAATGGTTGAACGTGCAGTGATAACACATTTAGGTGACGACTCAACCAAAAATCAGACATTGGTTTTCCTTTGTTGGTTGTGCATTTAGATGGTTAGAATCATAGTGATAACACGTTGTGAATTCAACATACTTCTGGCTGTCTTTTTGTCTGGGTGAATAAAGGTTGAAATCTCATTGCTCAACGTCCCAACCAAATATTACCCACATTTTGACGTTTGAAATGACGTGGTGTGCCCAGTGGGTTGGGTGGGGTTTTTGCATTAGTTCTGGTCAGATGCATTGTGGTGATACAGAACATTGCAGGTGGACCTATTTTAATGCACTTACTATAGTATTTTGAGATTGTTTATCAATGGAAAGAGGGTTATACATTAAATGTATTCTTCTTCTTATTGTTAATACATACTGATTAACAGAAACATCAGACACGACACAGGTGTTTGGAAGCGTGACTGGTTGAATAGATTACTACCCTGTGCCTCTCTTTGTCCCCATCGATGAAGAAATACCCAGCAATAACAAATCACAGGGATATGTACGTATCTCCATTTTTTTCAGATTTATTCATATATTTATGTGTATTTGTGATGAACTGTACACTTACAGAATAAAAAATATCTAGGGAACAATGTGAACACGTTTCAATACCACAAAGACACCAGATCTGCCCAGACACAGAATATACACCCAATGTACAGAATCACCCTCATATATGTACTTCATGCATAGAATCACCTGGAGTGCTTCTGTTAAACTCGATCTTCATCGTCACGTCACCCTAGCGCTGTTTCTGGTCATTTTCCACAAATATTCCAAATCCTGGTTGTAAAATTCCACGAATAAAGACGGAATATGCAGGAAATCAAGATTCCTCCACCAGGATTTCTGGAAAACCTGGGAATTTTGGGATAGATCTCCGTAATCTCCGTAATCTCCGTAATCTCAGGTGCTATACTTTACAGTTAAAGCATGAGGTTTTGTTGGCGACACTAAATGAATTTCTCTCAGACCGATGGTACACATTAAACCACTACATCTCCCTATACAAAGGCATTGCTATAAGAACACAGTTCCACAACACATCACACACACAATACCAGTCACATGGTGTTGGTACTACAAAACACAGTCACATGGTGTTGGTCCTACCAAACACACAGTCACATGGTGTTGGTACCACCAAACACAGTCACATGGTGTTGGTCCTACCAAACACACAGTCACATGGTGTTGGTCCTACCAAACACAGTCACATGGTGTTGGTACTACCAAACACACAGTCACATGGTGTTGGTACCACCAAACACAGTCACATGGTGTTGGTACTACCAAACACAGTCACATGGTGTTGGTCCTACCAAACACAGTCACATGGTGTTGGTCCTACCAAACACAGTCACATGGTGTTGGTACTACCAAACACAGTCACATGGTGTTGGTCCTACCAAACACAGTCACATGGTGTTGGTACTACCAAACACAGTCACATGGTGATGGTACTACCAAACACAGTCACATGGTGTTGGTACCACCAAACACAGTCACATGGTGTTGGTCCTACCAAACACAGTCACATGGTGTTGGTACCACCAAACACAGTCACATGGTGTTGGTACTACCAAACACAGTCACATGGTGATGGTACTACCAAACACAGTCACATGGTGTTGGTACCACCAAACACAGTCACATGGTGTTGGTACTACCAAACACACAGTCACATGGTGTTGGTACCACCAAACACACAGTCACATGGTGTTGGTCCTACCAAACACAGTCACATGGTGTTGGTCCTACCAAACACACAGTCACATGGTGTTGGTCCTACCAAACACACAGTCACATGGTGTTGGTACTACCAAACACACAGTCACATGGTGTTGGTCCTACCAAACACACAGTCACATGGTGATGGTACTACCAAACACACAGTCACATGGTGTTGGTACTACCAAACACAGTCACAGAAGTTACATAGATCATCAATTTTACAATTACAAGTAGAGCAGAGTAGTAGACATCTTTCAGTGTATCGTGCACCAGCTGACGGCAGGTTAGGTAAGTCATTCTATTTGGTTGAGCATGGGAGTGTACAGGCCTGTACGGTAGCTAGGCTTGTAGCTACACTTAGATGTGTAAAATAGGACAAATACAGTGAGCTCCAAAAGTACTGGGACAGTAACAATTGAAATGGTACAATGACTACAAGGTTAAAGTGCTGACTGTTAGCTTTCATTTGAGGTTATTTTCATCCATATCGGGTGAACCGTTTCAAATTACAGCACTTCTTGTACATAGTCCCCCATTTTAGGGAACCAAAATTATTGGGACAAATTCACTTATATGTGTATTAAAGTTGTCAAAAGTTTAGTATTTGGTCCCATATATCCCTAGCGTGCAATGATTACGTCAAGCTTGTGACTCTACACACTTGTTGGATGCATTTGTTGTTTGTTTGTTTTGGTTCTGTTTCAGATTATTTTGTGCCCAATAGAAATAAACGTTAAATAATGTATTGTGTCATTTTGGAGTCATTTTATTGTAAATAAGAATAGAATGTGTTTCTAAACACTTCTACATTAATGTGGATGCTACCATGGTTACGGATAATTCTGGATGAATCATGAATAGTGATGAGAGAGAAAGTTACAGATGCACAAATATCATACCCCCCCTCCCAAAAATGCTAACCTCCCCTGTTATTGTAATAGTGAGAGGTTAGCATATCTTGGGGGTATGATATAAAATGCTAATCTCCCCTGTTATTGTAATGGTGAGAGGTTAGCATGTCTTGGGGGTATGATATAAAATGCTAACCTCCCCTGTTATTGTAATAGTGAGAGGTTAGCATGTCTTGGAGGTATGATATAAAATGCTAACCTCCCCTGTTATTGTAATGGTGAGAGGTTAGCATGTCTTGATGGTATGCTATAAAATGCTAACCTCCCCTGTTATTGTAATGATGAGAGGTTAGCATGTCTTGATGGTATGACATAAAATGCTAACCTCCCCTGTTATTGTAATGGTGAGAGGTTAGCATGTCTTGATGGTATGCTATAAAATGCTAACCTCCCTGTTATTGTAATGGTAAGAGGTTAGCATGCCTTGATGGTATGATATAAAATGCTATTCTCCCCTGTTATTGTAATGGTGAGAGGTTAGCATGCCTTGATGGTATGATATAAAATGCTAACCTCCCCTGTTATTGTAATGGTGAGAGGTATGATATTTCTGCATCAGTAACTTTCTCACTCATCACTTTAATCTCAGCTACAGTATATTCAAAGCTAACATTTACTGAATGTGCAGTATAAATACTGTATGTATCCTCCTGCTTACATATCTATGTACCTGTGTGACAACAAAAAAAACACGAATACCAAAGTACAGTAATAGTATTTCACATCAGTATTTAAACAGAAATAACGCAGCTGTTTTGTTCTAAAGCTGCATTACAATGACATCTGTTAGCTAACCATGCACATCTGCTGTATGTTGTACAAGGCAGTGAAGGAATCTGTCTCATGGACTCAACTCATATGATTCAGACACAAAGGAACATTCCCTCAGTATTTAATAGCCATGTTCTGCCTGTATTTCTCTACAGTTCTACGGTACAACTTCTAACCACGGTTCAGTGCTTGGTATAACAGTTGGGGATGTGTACCAAATTGCACCCTATTCCCTATATAGTGCACTACTTTTGACCAGGGCCCAAAGAGCACTATATAGGGACTAGGGGGCCATTTGGGAGGCATCCACAATGTGTATTCCTTCATACTCCTCACTTGACACAACCAGAAGAGCCAAGGAATTACACAGCTACACACTCCTTCCCTCCTCACATCAGACATTGTTCTTGTTGGTGAGGTGCAGGGCCTCAGAGGGGCGGTAGGACAGGGTGGACATCTTAGAGATGATGGAGGGATGTGTCCCAGCCAGGCCAGCGGGGAGCAGCGGAGCAGTAGGACCAGGTTCTTCCTGAAGTTCTGTCCCACGAAGCCGTAGAGGATGGGGTTGACACAGCTGGCGATATAACATAACATCAGATAATACTTTATTATTGTCAATGCAACATTCCTAGCCTGAAATCCGGCCATGTTTTGTGCTGTCATTCCACTCCTTGTTCTCTACGTTATCTGCCAAACATGTTTAGCATGACAAGGAGTGGCAAGGAGTGGAAAGGGTAGATTTTCCCCAGTTAGGGTCAAAATTCGAACCAGTGACCTTCCAGTTGACCTTCCAGTTGCCTGCCCCTTTAACCTCTAGGTTATCTATCGTAGATACACTTAACATCTAATTCAATTACGTGAGATTTTAGTTCTGGATTTTCCCAGATGAACCTCTAGGCTACCTGTTGAGAAATGCGATGCAGATGGTGAAGGGCATGGCCGTGTCGATGACGTCCACCATCACACAGTTAGTTATAACCTTTAGCTGGGCCAGGAGCTCCATGAAGTGGAATACCTAAGGTGAGGAGGAGATTACATTAACTTTACAGCTCTAGAAAGACAAAAAGGACATTCCTCATCACTCCAAGAGAACATTCAGGGAGGAACAGGAAAACAACAGGATAACTGAATAATAACGAGATAATAACCAAATAATAAAGAGATAATAACCAAATAACAGCAAGATAATAACGGACAAAAATTAGATAATAACTGAATAATAATGGGGTAATAACTGAATAGAAATGAGATAATAACTGGATAATAACGAGATAATAACAAAATAATAATGAGATAATAACAGAATAATAACGGGACAATAACGAGATAATACCTGAATAACAACAGGATAATAACTGAATAACAATGGGATAATAACTGAATAACAACGGGATAATACCTGAATAACAACGGGATAATAACTGAATAACAACGGGATAATACCTGGATAATAATGGGATAATAACTGAATAACAACGGGATAATAACTGAATAACAACGGGATAATAACTGAATAACAACGGGATAATAACTGAATAACAACAGGATAATACCTGAATAACAACGGGATAATAACTGAATAACAACAGGATAATAACTGAATAACAACGGGATAATATCTGAATAACAACGGGATAATACCTGAATAACAACAGGATAATACCTGAATAACAACGGGATAATAACTGAATAACAACAGGATAATAACTGAATAACAACGGGATAATATGTGAATAACAACTGGATAATACCCGAATAACAACGGGATAATGCCTGGATAACAACGGGATAATACCTGAATAACAACTGGATAATACCCGAATAACAACGGGATAATGCCTGGATAACAATGGGATAATACCTGAATAACAACGGGATAATAACTGAATAACAACGGGATAATACCTGGATAACAACTGGATAATACCTGAATAACAACGGGATAATAACTGAATAACAACGGGATAATAACTGAATAACAACGGGATAATAACTGAATAAGTGAATACCTTTAGTATAAAATGTGTGTGGAGTGAGTCTCTTCAGAATACAGTGTGTGTTTGTGTGTGTGTGTGTGTGGTTGTGTGTGGAGGGAGTCTCCTCCCACCTGGTGAGGCATCCAACACAGGAAGAAGGCCAGGACAGCCGCCGCCAGCATCCTCAACACCTCATCGTCTCTCGACCGGGTGGTCTTCTGGATGCTCCTCGCCCTGACCAGGGCTTGACCAATCAGGCAGTAGCATGATATGATAATGAGGAAGGGAACCAGGAACCCCAGGATGCTCTTCATCAGGCTGATGATGAGGAGGAGGTGCCTGGAGCCCTGATTGATTGATTGGTTAAATTGACTAGATTATTAAAAGCAGTAGGATGCTCCAGCCGGATGGTAGATAGCAGGTGGAAAAGACTGATACTTTAAACACTTTACACTCAATTCAGTTGAAAACAACAACAGTAAAGACAACAATTACAAATATTTACACAGAGGTGCCCGTTTAAGAGTCACATTGTGAAAGGATAGCCCTATTTATGTCAAACCTCGGGGTGCAGCACGCCACACGTGGTGATGTTGTAGTTGGTGATGTGCATCAGGTCTCTGGTCAGGGCCGTGGGGACGGACAGCAGGAGGGCGAAGAGCCAAACCAGGACGCAGGTGATACGGGCGTAGAGCACAGTACGCCGCTGCCGCGACCTCACCGGGTGGACGATGGCCAGGTAGCGGTCGATGCTGAGCGCGGTGAGGAAGAAGATGGAGCTGTAGAGGTTGAACATAACCAGGCCAGCGCTGGCCTTACACAGGAACCCACCGAAGGGCCACTGGTAGCCTGTGGCTGTGAAGGTGGCCCACATGGGCAGGGTGATCAGGAAGGTAAGGTCTGAGATGGCTAGGTTGAGGACGAACACGTTGGCCACTGTCTTCAGCTTCATGTAACGGTAGATGACCGCCACCACCATGCTGTTCCCCACCATGCCGATGACAAAGTTACAGCCATACACTACCGGGATCAGGGTGAAGATGAAGTTGTGCCTCCCGGACATGCTGCAGTTCAGATGGATACCTTCTGTCTCTGTGGTCGATGCTCCGACAGCCGTAAAGTTCTCCATCATCAGGTTTAACAGCTCCACGGACGGGGGTGACGGTGGGGGGACGGGGGTCGAGGTCAAAGAGGGGATGGTTGACGGACGGACGGACGGGGGGTCAGTCTGGGGGACAAATACGATATAGGGCCTCCGTCAGTCCTATGAAAGAAACACACAAAAGTTCAGGGACAGTCTAGGAGAGGAGCTTCATTATCAACAGGCTGTAAACAGTCTAGGAGACTGTCTAGGCGCACACCCTGAACCCTACACCCTAAACCCTACACCCTAAACCCTACACAGTACACACTAAACCCTACACTCTAAACCCTACACCTTAATTAAACCCTACACCCTACACCCTAAACCCTACAGTGCCCTGCTCACCCTAAACCCTAAACCCTAACTTTACAGCACTCACCTTACACCCTAAACCCTACACCCTAAACCCTACAGGGCCCTGCTACACCATCACTGTAAAACCATCTGGCAGGTTTACATGTAAAATAGGAGGCCATCAAAACCAGATGTTGGATGTTATTTCATATGGTAAAAATGACAGGCTGGATTTCAACCCCCGCTCTTTAAACGTCTCTTTAGCGAATGAATAGAAACAGTAAAACTGGAGAGCGCTCATCAAATGGTCTGTCCGTATGGCCTGTGTGGGAACCCGGAAGGAGTGTTTCTGTTGTGATACAATCCTGTGTTAATGAAGACTGCATGCAGCCAAACTGTCTTCCTGGAGAACTACACCTTTACGAACTGAGGAAGAGAGAGGTAGAGAGAGAGGCAGAGAGAGAGGCAGAGAGAGAGGAAGATAGAGAGGTAGAGAGAGGTAGAGAGAGGTAGAGGGGTAGAGAGAGAGGTAGAGTGAGGTAGAGAGAGAGAGGTAAAGAGAGAGAGAGAGAGAGATAGTGAGAGAGGTAGAGAGAGAGAGGTAGAATAAGAGAGGTAGAGAGAGAGGTAGAGAGAGAGGTAGAGAGAGAGGTAGAGAGAGGTAGAGAGAGAGATAAAGAGAGAGGTAGAGAGAGAGAGATAAAGAGAGAGGTAGAGAGAGAGAGGTAGAGAGAGAGAGAGAGAGGTAGAGAGAGAGGTAGAGAGAGAGGTGGAGAGAGAGAGAGGTGGAGAGAGAGAGAGGTAGAGAGAGAGAGAGAGAGAGGTAAAGAGAGAGGTAGAGAGAGAGAGGTATAGAGAGAGAGTTAGCGAGAGAGGTAGAGAGAGAGGTAGAGAGAGGTAGATGGGTAGAGAGAGAGGTAGAGTGAGGTAGAGAGAGAAAGGTAGAGAGAGGTAGAGAGAGAGAGAGATAGAGAGGTAGAGAGAGAGAGATGGAGTGAGAGGCAGAGAGAGAGGCAGAGAGAGAGGTAGAGAGAGAGGTAGAGAGAGAAAGGTAGAGAAAGAGGCAGAGAAAGAGGCAGAGAGAGAGGCAGAGAGAGAGGCAGAGAGAGAGGAAGATAGAGAGGTAGAGAGAGGTAGAGAGAGGTAGAGGGGTAGAGAGAGAGGTAGAGTGAGGTAGAGAGAGAGAGGTAGAGAGAGAGTTAGAGAGAGAGGTAGAGAGAGAGAGATAGCGAGAGAGGTAGAGAGAGAGAGGTAGAATGAGAGAGGTAGAGAGAGAGGTAGAGAGAGAGGTAGAGAGAGGTAGAGAGAGAGAGATAAAGAGAGAGGTAGAGAGAGAGAGGTAGAGAGAGAGAGAGAGAGAGAGGTAAAGGGAGAGGTAGAGAGAGGTAGAGAGAGAGAGGTATAGAGAGAGAGGTAGAGAGAGAGGTAGAGAGAGGTAGATGGGTAGAGAGAGAGGTAGAGTGAGGTAGAGAGAGAAAGGTAGAGAGAGAGGTAGAGAGAGAGGTAGAGAGAGAGGTAGAGAGAGAGAGAGATAGAGAGGTAGAGAGAGAGAGATGGAGTGAGAGGCAGAGAGAGAGGCAGAGAGAGAGAGGTAGAGAGAGAGGTAGAGAGAGAGGTAGAGAGAGAGTTAGAGAGAAAGGTAGAGAAAGAGGTAGATGTTTAGTGTAACCCACCACAGATATATTTAAGAAAATGGTGATGTCTTTGAATATGAATAAGTTTAACTACATTAAAGCAGTGGAATGAAATAGGAAAACAAAGACAGACTGAGGGTATGAACGTACTGGGAAAGACAGACTGAGGGTATGAACGTACTGGGAAAGACAGACTCAGGGTATGAACGTACTGGGAAAGACATACTCAGGGTATGAACATACTGGGAAAGACAGACTCAGGGTATGAACGTACTGGGAAAGACAGACTCAGGGTATGAACATACTGGGAAAGACAGACTGAGGGTATGAACGTACTGGGAAAGACAGACTCAGGGTATGAACGTACTGGGAAAGACAGACTCAGGGTATGAACATACTGGGAAAGACAGACTCAGGGTATGAACGTACTGGGAAAGACAGACTGAGGGTATGAACGTACTGGGAAAGACAGACTGAGGGTATGAACGTACTGGGAAAGACAGACTCAGGGTATGATCGTACTGGGAAAGACAGACTCAGGGTATGAACGTACTGGGAAAGACAGACTGAGGGTATGAACGTACTGGGAAAGACAGACTCAGGGTATGAACGTACTGGGAAAGACAGACTCAGGGTATGAACGTACTGGGAAAGACAGACTCAGGGTATGAACGTACTGGGAAAGACAGACTGAGGGTATGAACGTACTGGGAAAGACAGACTCAGGGTATGAACGTACTGGGAAAGACACTGAGGGTATGAACGTACTGGGAAAGACAGACTCAGGGTATGAACGTACTGGGAAAGACAGACTCAGGGTATGAACATACTGGGAAAGACAGACTCAGGGTATGAACGTACTGGGAAAGACAGACTCAGGGTTTGAACGTACTGGGAAAGACAGACTCAGGGTATGAACGTACTGGGACAGACAGACTCAGGGTATGAACGTACTGGGAAAGACAGACTCAGGGTATGAACGTACTGGGAAAGACAGACTCAGGGTATGAACGTACTGGGAAAGACAGACTCAGGGTATGAACATACTGGGAAAGACAGACTCAGGGTATGAACGTACTGGGAAAGACAGACTCAGGGTATGAACATACTGGGAAAGACAGACTCAGGGTATGAACGTACTGGGAAAGACAGACTGAGGGTTTGAACGTACTGGGAAAGACAGACTGAGGGTATGAACGTACTGGGAAAGACAGACTCAGGGTTTGAACATACTGGGAAAGACAGACTCAGGGTATGAACGTACTGGGAAAGACAGACTCAGGGTATGAACGTACTGGGAAAGACAGACTCAGGGTATGAACGTACTGGGAAAGACAGACTCAGGGTATGAACGTACTGGGAAAGACAGACTCAGGGTATGAACGTACTGGGAAAGACAGACTCAGGGTATGAACGTACTGGGAAAGACAGACTCAGGGTTTGAACATACTGGGAAAGACAGACTCAGGGTATGAACGTACTGGGAAAGACAGACTCAGGGTATGAACGTACTGGGAAAGACAGACTGAGGGTTTGAACGTACTGGGAAAGACAGACTGAGGGTATGAACGTACTGGGAAAGACAGACTCAGGGTTTGAACATACTGGGAAAGACAGACTCAGGGTATGAACGTACTGGGAAAGACAGACTCAGGGTATGAACGTACTGGGAAAGACAGACTCAGGGTATGAACGTACTGGGAAAGACAGACTGAGGGTTTGAACGTACTGGGAAAGACAGACTCAGGGTTTGAACGTACTGGGAAATACAGACTCAGGGTATGAACGTACTGGGAAAGACACACTGAGTGTATGAACGTACTGGGAAAGACAGACTGAGGGTATGAACGTACTGGGAAAGACAGACTCAGGGTATGAACGTACTGGGAAAGACAGACTCAGGGTATGAACATACTGGGAAAGACAGACTCAGGGTATGAACGTACTGGGAAAGACAGACTGAGGGTATGAACGTACTGGGAAAGACAGACTGAGGGTATGAACGTACTGGGAAAGACAGACTCAGGGTATGAACGTACTGGGAAAGACAGACTCAGGGTATGAACGTACTGGGAAAGACAGACTGAGGGTATGAACGTACTGGGAAAGACAGACTCAGGGTATGAACGTACTGGGAAAGACAGACTCAGGGTATGAACGTACTGGGAAAGACAGACTCAGGGTATGAACGTACTGGGAAAGACAGACTGAGGGTATGAACGTACTGGGAAAGACAGACTGAGTGTATGAACGTACTGGGAAAGACAGACTGAGGGTATGAACGTACTGGGAAAGACAGACTCAGGGTATGAACGTACTGGGAAAGACAGACTCAGGGTATGAACGTACTGGGAAAGACAGACTCAGGGTATGAACGTACTGGGAAAGACAGACTCAGGGTTTGAACGTACTGGGAAAGACAGACTCAGGGTATGAACGTACTGGGAAAGACAGACTCAGGGTATGAACGTACTGGGAAAGACACACTGAGTGTATGAACGTACTGGGAAAGACAGACTGAACGTACTGGGAAAGACAGACTCAGGGTATGAACGTACTGGGAAAGACAGACTGGGAAAGACAGACAGGGTATGAACATACTGGGAAAGACAGACTCAGGGTATGAACGTACTGGGAAAAACAGACTGAGGGTATGAACGTACTGGGAAAGACAGACTGAGGGTATGAACGTACTGGGAAAGACAGACTCAGGGTATGAACGTACTGGGAAAGACAGACTCAGGGTATGAACGTACTGGGAAAGACAGACTGAGGGTATGAACGTACTGGGAAAGACAGACTCAGGGTATGAACGTACTGGGAAAGACAGACTCAGGGTATGAACGTACTGGGAAAGACAGACTCAGGGTATGAACGTACTGGGAAAGACAGACTGAGGGTATGAACGTACTGGGAAAGACAGACTGAGTGTATGAACGTACTGGGAAAGACAGACTGAGGGTATGAACGTACTGGGAAAGACAGACTCAGGGTATGAACGTACTGGGAAAGACAGACTCAGGGTATGAACGTACTGGGAAAGACAGACTCAGGGTATGAACGTACTGGGAAAGACAGACTCAGGGTATGAACGTACTGGGAAAGACAGACTCAGGGTATGAACGTACTGGGAAAGACAGACTCAGGGTATGAACGTACTGGGAAAGACAGACTCAGGGTATGAACATACTGGGAAAGACAGACTCAGGGTATGAACGTACTGGGAAAGACAGACTGAGGGTATGAACGTACTGGGAAAGACAGACTCAGGGTATGAACGTACTGGGAAAGACAGACTCAGGGTATGCACGTACTGGGAAATACAGACTCAGGGTTTGAACGTACTGGGAAAGACAGACTCAGGGTATGAACGTACTGGGAAAGACAGACTCAGGGTATGAACGTACTGGGAAAGACAGACTCAGGGTATGAACGTACTGGGAAAGACAGACTCAGGGTATGAACGTACTGGGAAAGACAGACTCAGGGTATGAACGTACTGGGAAAGACAGACTCAGGGTATGAACGTACTGGGAAAGACAGACTGAGGGTATGAACGTACTGGGAAAGACAGACTCAGGGTATGAACGTATTGGGAAAGACAGACTCAGGGTATGAACATACTGGGAAAGACAGACTCAGGGTATGAACGTACTGGGAAAGACAGACTCAGGGTATGAACGTACTGGGAAAGACAGACTCAGGGTATGAACGTACTGGGAAAGACATACTCAGGGTTTGAACATACTGGGAAAGACAGACTCAGGGTATGAACGTAGTGGGAAAGACAGACTGAGGGTTTGAACGTACTGGGAAAGACAGACTGAGGGTATGAACGTACTGGGAAAGACAGACTCAGGGTTTGAACATACTGGGAAAGACAGACTCAGGGTATGAACGTACTGGGAAAGACAGACTCAGGGTATGAACGTACTGGGAAAGACAGACTCAGGGTATGAACGTACTGGGAAAGACAGACTCAGGGTATGAACGTACTGGGAAAGACAGACTCAGGGTTTGAACGTACTGGGAAAAACAGACTCAGGGTATGAACGTACTGGGAAAGACAGACTCAGGGTATGAACGTACTGGGAAAGACAGACTGAGGGTTTGAACGTACTGGGAAAGACAGACTCAGGGTTTGAACGTACTGGGAAATACAGACTCAGGGTATGAACGTACTGGGAAAGACACACTGAGTGTATGAACGTACTGGGAAAGACAGACTGAGGGTATGAACGTACTGGGAAAGACAGACTCAGGGTATGAACGTACTGGGAAAGACAGACTCAGGGTATGAACATACTGGGAAAGACAGACTCAGGGTATGAACGTACTGGGAAAGACAGACTGAGGGTATGAACGTACTGGGAA
Source organism: Oncorhynchus tshawytscha (assembly GCF_018296145.1). Lineage (NCBI taxonomy): Eukaryota > Metazoa > Chordata > Actinopteri > Salmoniformes > Salmonidae > Oncorhynchus > Oncorhynchus tshawytscha. Next base: position 41,353 of record NC_056444.1, on the reverse strand, counting down.
AGACAGACTGAGGGTATGAACGTACTGGGAAAGACAGACTCAGGGTATGAACGTACTGGGAAAGACAGACTCAGGGTATGAACGTACTGGGAAAAAGACAGACTGAGGGTATGAACGTACTGGGAAAGACAGACTCAGGGTATGAACGTACTGGGAAAGACAGACTCAGGGTATGAACGTACTGGGAAAGACAGACTCAGGGTATGAACGTACTGGGAAAGACAGACTGAGGGTATGAACGTACTGGGAAAGACAGACTGAGTGTATGAACGTACTGGGAAAGACAGACTGAGGGTATGAACGTACTGGGAAAGACAGACTCAGGGTATGAACGTACTGGGAAAGACAGACTCAGGGTATGAACGTACTGGGAAAGACAGACTCAGGGTATGAACGTACTGGGAAAGACAGACTCAGGGTATGAACGTACTGGGAAAGACAGACTCAGGGTTTGAACATACTGGGAAAGACAGACTCAGGGTATGAACGTACTGGGAAAGACAGACTCAGGGTATGAACGTACTGGGAAAGACAGACTGAGGGTTTGAACGTACTGGGAAAGACAGACTGAGGGTATGAACGTACTGGGAAAGACAGACTCAGGGTTTGAACATACTGGGAAAGACAGACTCAGGGTATGAACGTACTGGGAAAGACAGACTCAGGGTATGAACGTACTGGGAAAGACAGACTCAGGGTATGAACGTACTGGGAAAGACAGACTGAGGGTTTGAACGTACTGGGAAAGACAGACTGAGGGTTTGAACGTACTGGGAAAGACAGACTCAGGGTTTGAACGTACTGGGAAATACAGACTCAGGGTATGAACGTACTGGGAAAGACACACTGAGTGTATGAACGTACTGGGAAAGACAGACTGAGGGTATGAACGTACTGGGAAAGACAGACTCAGGGTATGAACGTACTGGGAAAGACAGACTCAGGGTATGAACATACTGGGAAAGACAGACTCAGGGTATGAACGTACTGGGAAAAACAGACTGAGGGTATGAACGTACTGGGAAAGACAGACTGAGGGTATGAACGTACTGGGAAAGACAGACTCAGGGTATGAACGTACTGGGAAAGACAGACTCAGGGTATGAACGTACTGGGAAAGACAGACTGAGGGTATGAACGTACTGGGAAAGACAGACTCAGGGTATGAACGTACTGGGAAAGACAGACTCAGGGTATGAACGTACTGGGAAAGACAGACTCAGGGTATGAACGTACTGGGAAAGACAGACTGAGGGTATGAACGTACTGGGAAAGACAGACTGAGTGTATGAACGTACTGGGAAAGACAGACTGAGGGTATGAACGTACTGGGAAAGACAGACTCAGGGTATGAACGTACTGGGAAAGACAGACTCAGGGTATGAACGTACTGGGAAAGACAGACTCAGGGTATGAACGTACTGGGAAAGACAGACTCAGGGTATGAACGTACTGGGAAAGACAGACTCAGGGTATGAACGTACTGGGAAAGACAGACTCAGGGTATGAACGTACTGGGAAAGACAGACTCAGGGTATGAACATACTGGGAAAGACAGACTCAGGGTATGAACGTACTGGGAAAGACAGACTGAGGGTATGAACGTACTGGGAAAGACAGACTCAGGGTATGAACGTACTGGGAAAGACAGACTCAGGGTATGCACGTACTGGGAAATACAGACTCAGGGTTTGAACGTACTGGGAAAGACAGACTCAGGGTATGAACGTACTGGGAAAGACAGACTCAGGGTATGAACGTACTGGGAAAGACAGACTCAGGGTATGAACGTACTGGGAAAGACAGACTCAGGGTATGAACGTACTGGGAAAGACAGACTCAGGGTATGAACGTACTGGGAAAGACAGACTCAGGGTATGAACGTACTGGGAAAGACAGACTGAGGGTATGAACGTACTGGGAAAGACAGACTCAGGGTATGAACGTATTGGGAAAGACAGACTCAGGGTATGAACATATTGGGAAAGACAGACTCAGGGTATGAACGTACTGGGAAAGACAGACTCAGGGTATGAACGTACTGGGAAAGACAGACTCAGGGTATGAACGTACTGGGAAAGACATACTCAGGGTTTGAACATACTGGGAAAGACAGACTCAGGGTATGAACGTAGTGGGAAAGACAGACTGAGGGTTTGAACGTACTGGGAAAGACAGACTGAGGGTATGAACGTACGGGGAAAGACAGACTCAGGGTTTGAACATACTGGGAAAGACAGACTCAGGGTATGAACGTACTGGGAAAGACAGACTCAGGGTATGAACGTACTGGGAAAGACAGACTCAGGGTTTGAACGTACTGGGAAAGACAGACTCAGGGTATGAACGTACTGGGAAAGACAGACTCAGGGTATGAACGTACTGGGAAAGACAGACTCAGGGTATGAACGTACTGGGAAAGACAGACTGAGGGTATGAACGTACTGGGAAAGACAGACTCAGGGTATGAACGTACTGGGAAAGACAGACTCAGGGTATGAACGTACTGGGAAAGACAGACTCAGGGTATGAACGTACTGGGAAAGACAGACTGAGGGTATGAACGTACTGGGAAAGACAGACTGAGTGTATGAACGTACTGGGAAAGACAGACTGAGGGTATGAACGTACTGGGAAAGACAGACTCAGGGTATGAACGTACTGGGAAAGACAGACTCAGGGTATGAACGTACTGGGAAAGACAGACTCAGGGTATGAACGTACTGGGAAAGACAGACTCAGGGTATGAACGTACTGGGAAAGACAGACTCAGGGTATGAACGTACTGGGAAAGACAGACTCAGGGTATGAACGTACTGGGAAAGACAGACTCAGGGTATGAACATACTGGGAAAGACAGACTCAGGGTATGAACGTACTGGGAAAGACAGACTGAGGGTATGAACGTACTGGGAAAGACAGACTCAGGGTATGAACGTACTGGGAAAGACAGACTCAGGGTATGCACGTACTGGGAAATACAGACTCAGGGTTTGAACGTACTGGGAAAGACAGACTCAGGGTATGAACGTACTGGGAAAGACAGACTCAGGGTATGAACGTACTGGGAAAGACAGACTCAGGGTATGAACGTACTGGGAAAGACAGACTCAGGGTATGAACGTACTGGGAAAGACAGACTCAGGGTATGAACGTACTGGGAAAGACAGACTCAGGGTATGAACGTACTGGGAAAGACAGACTGAGGGTATGAACGTACTGGGAAAGACAGACTCAGGGTATGAACGTATTGGGAAAGACAGACTCAGGGTATGAACATACTGGGAAAGACAGACTCAGGGTATGAACGTACTGGGAAAGACAGACTCAGGGTATGAACGTACTGGGAAAGACAGACTCAGGGTATGAACGTACTGGGAAAGACATACTCAGGGTTTGAACATACTGGGAAAGACAGACTCAGGGTTTGAACGTACTGGGAAAAACAGACTCAGGGTATGAACGTACTGGGAAAGACAGACTCAGGGTATGAACGTACTGGGAAAGACAGACTCAGGGTATGAACGTACTGGGAAAGACAGACTCAGGGTTTGACTGCTTTCTTACAGGTTAGAGACCAGTTGCAGTTTCAGAGTTAATTAATTATTGTACAGTAAAACCATGAAAGATAATCCCATTTCCAGAATATGAAAGGAATGTCTGTGTTCCTTTCTCTGTTGTTTCTGTATGTATTTAGTTGTGGTCTGATTTCTGCTGTAACCTCTCCACCATTTGAACTGAAGTGAGACGGGGCCTACAAGCCACAAGGTGGCATCACAACTCATTGGGATATTATGAAACTGACATTCTTCACTCCTTCACTACGTGCACAGCAAAGCATCTCAGAGTGCAATCCATCCATCTGTCCATATTCTTATTCATTAGATTGTAAAAGATTAGATTGTAAAAGGCCAAACTGATCCTTCTGTAGAGCAACAGTCCTGCTCTCAGGGCCCTGAGCTCTTCCAACAGCGATTCGATCTGGAGCAGATCAAACCTCCTCCACTCTCTTCGCCTCTATGGGTGGATGCATCTTTCAGAAACAGCCTTGCTGCATTAAAGGGCCAATCAGCAGTTGAATGAATAAGATAGAGTACTCCCAGCTACTGTTTTGGTAAAAAGCTGAGGGATGCGGCCATTCTCTAATTCATAGAATGAGCAAGGACTGCAAGGACTGACCAGCCATGATATCAGAATAGTTCTAACCATGTTTTGAGGCTGTATACTGTTTGTTTAAATGTACTTTGTTTACAAATATATTGGAGTAAAACAGGCTTATATTTGTGTTCTGATGGGGTACGACAGTTGAACTATAACTCATGAGGAATTTAGTTATATTCTTCAAAAATCACTGGGGACATACCATTAATTTATGAAAAAGAAATGTGTGTAGCAACTGCAGATGGCCCCTTTACAGCTACAGTAAAGCTACGGCCATAATGAGGTGCAGCTGTGGCTTGCTGCTCTGTTACTTGACAATGTAGGGAGCCAAGGGAAACAGAATAATGAAATATCTATTAGAGAGAGTTTCCTCCACCAGACTGTTGCCATAAAGCCACACAGACGTCAGGGTTTAGATTTACGAGTGTCGTCCTTTGTTAATGATTAAAAGAGCTGACTGGAGACATAAGTATACGTTTTCCATTTTGATTTAAAACATTTTGTGAAGAAAACATCCTTGTTTTTGTTTTGATAGAGCCAACATGTACATGTTTGGAACGCTGTGCAGCCATAGTAAAACACACAACTCAAAATGACATCATCCTATATGTATGTAATAATATATGTAATAATAATAATAATAATAATAATAATATAATATAATATAGAAAAATCACATTCTCATTCCCTGTAAATTTCCACACGTGAAGAAAACCCATATCCGTGATTGTGATGACATGGTCTGAAACCACAATAGATATTACAGTAGATACTATAGTCATTTAGCCGTCCACAGTCACCTCCAAAATGTATTGGCACCCTTGATGAAGATGAGCAAAGAACACTGGATAAAATGAACAATACAGAGCTATACTGCCTGTTCAAAACATTCTGGAAATGCGGTTATTTTATACTAATACAACTGGTCAGAGAAAGAGATTTTCTTTAAAGGGACAACCAGCAGTTGCTACATTTTTAAATTGGGGTGGCAGGGTAGCCTAGTGGTTAGAGCGTTGGACTAGTAACCGGAAGGTTGCAAGGTCAAATCCCCGAGCTGACAAGGTACAAATCTGTCGTTCTGCCCCTGAACAAGGCAGTTAACCCACTGTTCCTAGGCCATCAATGTAAATAAGAATTTAACCGACTCTCCTACTTAAAGGTTAAATTACATTTAATGAATTAAATTCTCCTTCTAAACCAAAGCAGTTTTTAGAACTGAAACTGCAGTTATCAAAAGCTAATGAACTTAGATGTAATAGGATGCTAATAGGCCACCTGCAAAAATACAACCCCTTGATTCACTGACTACAGTTCTGTGTGGTTGGGGGGAAATGCTATGATGTAAAGAAGAATTTGTTCTTCATTTGTTCTTCACTGACTTGCCTAGTTAATAAAGGTAAATAAAATCCATAATCATGGGCATTTAATATGGAGTTTGCTGCTATAACAGACTCCACTCTTCTGGGAAGGCTTTCCACTAGATGTAGGAACATTGCTGCTATAACAGACTCCACTCTTCAGGGAAGGCTTTCCACTAGATGTTGGAACATTGCTGCTATAACAGCCGCCACTCTTCTGGGAAGGCTTTCCACTAGATGTAGGAACATTGCTGCTATAACAGACTCCACTCTTCAGGGAAGGCTTTCCACTAGATGTTGGAACATTGCTGCTATAACAGCCGCCACTCTTCTGGGAAGGCTTTCCACTAGATGTTGGAAAATTGCTGCAGGGACTTGCTTCCATTCAGCCACAAGAGCATTAGTGAGATTGAGCGATTAGCCCTGGCTCGCAGTTGGCATTCCAATTCATCCCAAAGGTGTCCTATGGGGTTGAGGTCAGGACTCTGTGCAGGCCTGTCAAGTTCTTCCACAATGATCTCGACAAACCGTTTCTGTATGGACCTCGCTTTGTGCATGGGGACATTGTGTTGCTGAAACAGGAAAGGGCCTTTCACCAAACAGTTGCCACAAAGTTGGAAGCACGGAATCATCTAGAATGTAACGTTAAGATTTCCCTTCACTCGAACTAAGGGGCCCGAACCATGAAAAACAGCCCCAGACCATTATTCCTCCTCCATCAAATTTTACAGTTGGCACTATGCATGCGGGGAGGTAGCGTTCTCCTGGCATCCGGACTGCCAGATGGTGAATTGTGATTCATTACTCTGTTGTTGCTCCTAGATGATTCCACTTCACAATAACAGCCCTTTCAGTTGACCGGGGGCAGCTCCAGCAGGCCAGACCTTTGATGAATTGACTTGTTGGAACGGTGGCTTCCTTTGACAGTGACATGTTGAAAGTCTCTGAGCTCTTCAGTAACGCCATTCTAATGTTTGTCTATGGAGATTGCATGGCTGTGTACTCGATGTTATACACCTGTCAGCAACGGGTGTGGCTAAAATAGCGCAATCCACTAATTTGAAGGGGTGTTCACATACCTTTGTATATATACTGTAGGTCATTATAACAATCAGCTAATTGCAGTACACACAACCCCTGCTTGGATGTAAAACTAGTTAATTAGATAACAAATGGGCTAGCTTGAAATTTCTCAGATGGAGCCATCTGTTTGGTACCTTTTGTATAGCTCAATCGGTTGGTACGTTGTCAAGGAGGGCGGTGTGTTGCGTGTGTTGGAAAGAAGAGGATCACTGGTTCGATCCCGGGATGGGGACAGGGACAGAGGAGGAAGGCAAACTGTTAGAAGCACCCTGACATTGGTTTCATGGTAGCAGTGATAGCAGCCCTATATATAGTGTATGATTGGTTAAGGGCCAGGATTTAGGCGTTCTCTCAAAAGGAAAAACGCAACACGAAAATGGCTCATTCGATGCTTCTGCCACAGGGAGGTGCCTCTCCCCTTGCAATCTGACAGGTATTGACCAACTTCTGCCACAGGGAGGCGCCGCTCCCCCTCTCAATCTGACAGGTATTGACCAACTTCTGCCACAAGGAGGTGCCTCTCCCCCTCTCAATCTGACAGGTAATGACCAATGACCAGTAATTGTCTCTGGCCCCCTCCCAGTTAGGGGGAGTGATGAGCTCGATAGCAGAGTCTCACAACTCAATCGCTGGCTGAAAACTGGTTTCTGCCCCTCCCAAAGATATAATTTGTAGATAATTTTCCCTCTTTCTGGGACTCACCAGAACCAGGAAAAATCCTGGCCTGTTGAGGAGTGACAGACTCCATCCTAGCTGGAGGGGTGCTCTCATCTTATCTACGAACATTGACAGGGCTCTAACTCCCCTAGCTCCACAATGAAATAGGGTGCAGGCCAGGCAGCAGGCTGTTAGCCAGCCTGCCAGCTTAGTGGAGTCTGCCACTAGCACAGTCAGTGTAGTCAGCTCAGCTATCCCCATTGAGACAGTGTCTGTGCCTCGATCTAGGTTGGGCAAAACTAAACATGTCGGTGGTCGCCTTAACAAACTCACAGGAATAAAGACCTCCTCCATTCCTCTCATTATTGAAAGAGATTGTGAAATCTCACATCTCAAAATAGGGCTACTGAATGTTAGATCCCTCACTTCCAAGGCAGTTATAGTCAATGAACTAATCACTGATCATAATCTTGATGTGATTGGCCTGACTGAAACATGGCTTTAAGCCTGATTAATTTATTGTGTTAAATGAGGCCTCACCTCCTGGTTACACGAGTGACCATATCCCCAGCGCATCCCGCAAAGGAGGAGATGTTGCTAATGTTTATGATACCAAATTTCCATTTACAAAACAAATGTCTGCGTTTTTGTCTTTTGAGCTTCTAGTCATGAAATCTATGCAGCCTACTCAATCACTTTTTATAGCTACTGTTTTCAGGCCTCCTGGGCCATGTACAGCGTTTCTCACTGAGTTCCCTGAATTCCTATCGGACGTTGTAATCATGGCAGATAATAGTCACATTTTTGGTGACTTTAATATTCACATGGAAAAGTCCACAGACCCACTCCAAAAGGCTTTCGGAGCCATCATCGACTCAGTGGGTTTTGTCCAACATGTCTCCGGACCCACTCACTGCCAGTCATACTCTGGACCTAGTTTTGTCCCCTGGATCTTAATGTTTTGGATCTTAATGTTTTTCTCATAATCCTGGACTATCGGACCACCATTTTATTACGTTTGCAATCGCAACAAATAATCTGCTCAGACCCCAACCAAAGATTACCAAAAGCTGTGCTATAAATCCTCAGACAACCCAAAGATTCCTAGATGCCCTTCCAGACTCACTCCACCTACCCAAGGACATCAGAGTACAAAAATCAGTTAACCACCTAACTGAGGAACTCAATTTAACATTGCGCAATACCCAAGATGCGGTCGCACCCCTAAAAACAAAAACATTTGTCATAAGAAACTAGCCCCTGGTTTACAGAAAATACCTGAGCTCTGAAGCAAGCTCTGAAGCTTCCAGAAAATTGGAACGGAAATGGCACTAAGACAGTACCTTGCAGTATCGAAGAGCCCTTACTGCTGCTCGATCATCCTATTTTTCCAACTTAATTGAGTATAATATGAACAATCCAACATTTATTTTTGATTCTGTCGCAAAGCTAACTAAAAAGCAGCATTCCCCAAGAGAGGATGGCTTTCACTTCAGCAGTGATAAATTCTTGAACTTCTTTGACAAAAAGATCATGATCATTAGAAAGCAAATTACAGACTCCTCTTTAAATCTGTGTATTTCTCCAAAGCTCAGTTGTCCTGAGTCTACACAACTCTGCCAGGACCTAGGATCATGGGAGACACTCAAGTTTTTTTAATGCTATATCTCTTGACACATTGATGTAAATAATCATGGCCTCTAAACCTTCAAGCTGCATACGGGACCCTATTCCAACTAAACTACTGAAAGAGCTGCTTCCTGTGCTTGGCGCTCCTATGTTGAACATAATAAACGGCTCTCTATCCACCGGATGTGTACCAAAGTCACTAAAAGTGGCAGTAATAAAGCCTCTCTTGAAAAAGCCAAACCTTGACGCAGAAAATCTAAAAAACTATTCGCCTATATTGAATCTCCCATTCCTCTCAAAATGTTGCGAAAAAGCTACTCACTGCCTTCTTGAAGACAAACAATGTATACGAAACACTTCAGTCTGGTTTTAGACCCCATCATAGCACTGAGACTGCACTCGTAAAGGTGGTAAATCACCTTTTAATGGCGTCAGACCAAGGCTCTGCATCTGTCCCCGTGTTCCTAGACCTTAGTGCTGCTTTTGATACATCTTGGTGTTGTCATTCGGAAACATAATGTTAACTTTCACTGCTATGCGGACAATAAACAGTTGTACATTTCAATGAAACATTGTGAAGCCCCAAAATTGCCCTCCCTGGAAGCCTGTGTTTTCAGACATCAGGAAGTGGAAGGCGGCAAATGTTCTACTTTTAAACTCGGACAAAACAGAGATGCTTGTTCTAGGTTCCAAGAAACAAAGAGATCTTCTGTTGGATCTTGATGGTTGTACAGTCGTCATCTCAAATAAAACTGTGAAGGACCTCGGGGTTACTCTGGACCCTGATCTCTCTTCTGTTGGATCTTGATGGTTGTACAGTCGTCGTCTCAAATGAAACTGTGAAGGACCTCGGGGTTACTCTGTTTAATGTCTAAGCAAACAGCTGGAGGCTGTTTAGGCTTCTCCTATAGAGCTCCATTTTTATGGAATGGTTTGTCTACCCATGTGAGAGACGCAGACTGGGTCTCAACCTTTAAGTCTTTATTGAAGACTCATCTCTTCAGTAGGTCCTATGATTGAGTGTAGTCTGGACCAGGGGTGTAAAGGTGAACGGAAAGGCACTGGAGCGACAAACCACCCTTGCTGTCTCTGCCTGGCTGGTTCCCCTCTCTACACTGGGATTCTCTGCCTCTAACCCTGTTACAGGGGCTGAGTCACTGGCTTACTGGTGCTCTTCCATGCTGTCCCTAGGAGGGGTGCGTCACTTGAGTGGGTTGAGTTACTGACGTAATCTTCCTGTCCAGGTTGGCGCCCCCCCTCGGGTTCGGAGATCTTTGTGGGCTATACTTGGCCTTGCCTCAGGATGGTAAGTTGGTGTTTGAAGATGTCCCTCTAGCTGTGTTGGGGCTGTGCTTTGGCAGAGTGGGTAAGGTTATATCCAGCCTGGTTGGCCCTGTCCGGGGGTATCGTCAGTAGGGGCAATAGTGTCTCCCGACCCTTAAGGTCTCAGCCTCCAGTAATTATGCTACACTAGTTTATGTGTCGGGGGGCTAGGATCAGTCTGTTATATCTGGAGTACTTCCCCTGTCTTATTCAGTGTCCTCTGTGAATTTAAGTATGTTCTCTCTCTCTCTCTCTCTCTCTCTCTCTCTCTCTCTCTCTCTCTCTCTCTCTCTCTCTCTTCTCTCTTCTCTCTTCTCTCTCTTTTATCAGAGGACCTGAGCTCTAGGACCATGCCTCAGGACACCTGGTCGTGCTTCTGCTCCTGTTTTAACTGTTCTGCCTGTGGCTATGGAACCCTGACCTGTTCACCCGACATGCTACCTTGTCCTGGACCTGCTACTTTTGACTCTCTCTCTCTCTACCGCACCTGCTGTCTCTAACTCTGAATCATCGGCCATGAAAAGCAGCTGACATTTACTCCTGAGGTGCTGACCTGTTGCACCCTCTACAACCGCTGTGATTATTATTATTTGTTCCTGCTGGTCATTTATGAACGTTTGAACATCTTGGCCATGTTGTCACGAGATATCTCTGTTTACTTCATAATTTGATTAGGTCAAGATGTTACTAGGGTGGATACGCTAGTTTTTGTATGGTCTAGGGGTTTTGTATTGTCTAGTTTTTTTGTATGTCTAGGGTTTTGTAAGTCTAGGTATTTGTATGTTTATGGTGGCCTGATATGATTCCCAATCAGAGGCAGCTGTTTATTGTTGTCTCTGATTGGGGATCATATTTAGGTAGCAATTTCCCCTTTGGTGTTTGTGGGTTCTTATTCTATGTTTAGTTGCCTGTCTGCACTATTCGTATTAGCTTCCCGTTTCGTTCGTTTTGTTGTTTTGTTGTTTTGTTAGTTTGTTCAGTGTTCTTTCTTTAATTAAAAGAAGAATGTACGTATACCACGCTGCGCCTTGGTCTCCTTCGTATGACGAACGTGACAGAAGAACCCTCCACCAACGGACCAAGCAGCGTGTTCAGGAGGAATGGACATGGGAAGAGATTCTGGATGGAGCAGGACCCTGGACGCAGGCGCGGGAGTATCGCCTTCCGATGGAGGAAATAGAGGCAGCGATATTATGATGAGAAATAGAAACGAGAGAAGCAGCCCCAAGAAATGATTTTGGGGGAGATACATGAGGAGATTTGCTGAGTCAGGTTGGAGACCTGAGCCAACCATGGGGAGCGTATGACTGGTCAGGCCCCGTGTTATGCAGAGATGCGCACGGTGTCTCCAGTTCGCATTCATAGCCCAGTGCACTTTATTCCAGCTCCTCGCATTTGCCAGGCTAGAATGGGCATCCAGCCAGGACGGATGGTGCCAGCTCAGAGCTCCTGGTCTCCAGTACACCTGCTTGGACCAGGATATCCTGCGCCGGCTCTGCGTACTATGTCTCCAGTGCGTCTACATAGCCCAGTGCGTCCTTTGCTAGCGCCCCACACTTGCCGGGCTCAAGTGAGCATCCAGCCAGGACACATTGTGCCAGCTCTACACTCTAGATCTCCAGTGCGCCTCCACAGTCCAGTACGTCCTGTGCCTCCTCCCCGCACTCGCCCTGAGGTGTGTGTCTTCAGCCCGGTGCCATCTGTACCTGTCCCACGCACCAGGCCTACAGTGCTCCCCACAGTCCAGAGCTTCCGGCGACAGTTCCCAGTCCAGAACCTCCCGCGACAGTTCCCAGTCCAGAGCTTCCGGCGACAGTTCCCAGTCCAGAGCTTCCGGCGACGTTTCACAGTCCGGAACCTCCAACGACGGGCCACAGTCCGGAACCTCCAACGACGGGCCACAGTCCGGAACCTCCAACGACGATCCCCAGTCTGGAGCCTCCAGCAACGGTCCCCAGTCCGGAACCTCCAGTGACAGTCCCCAGTCCGGGGTCTCCAGCGACGGTCCCCAGCGACGATCCCCCAGTCCGGAGCCTCCAGCGACGATCCCCAGTCTGGAGACTCCAGCGACGATCCCCAGTTCGAGGCTTCCAGCGACGGTCCCCAGTCCGGGGTCACCAGAGACGGTTCCCAGTCCGGGGCCTCCGGCAATGATCCGCAGTCCAGAGCCTCCGGCGATGATCCACGGTCCAGTTCCACAAAGGCGGAGGGATCAGCGTAAAGCGGGGGGGTGGCGTCCAGAACCAGAGCCACCACCAAGGGTAGATGCCCACCCAGACCCTCCTCTATAGGTTCAGGTTTGCGGCCGGGAGCCCGCACCTTTAGGGGGGTTCCTGTCAAGTCCTGACCTGCGATATCTCTGTTTTCTTTATAATTTTATTAGGTCAGGGTGTGACTAGGGGGTTTTGTATTGTCTAGGATTTTTGTATGTCTAGGGTTTTGTAGGTCTAAGTATTTGTATGTTTATGGTGGCCTGAAATGGTTCCCAATCAGAGGCAGTTGTTTATCGTTGTCTCTGATTGGGGATCATATTTAGGTAGCCATTTCCCTTTGGTGTTTGTGGGTTCTTAGTCTATGTTTAGTTGCCTGTCTGCACTATTCGTACTAGCTTCCCGTTTCGTTCGTTTTGTTGTTTTGTTAGTTTGTTAGTTTGTTCAGTGCTCTCTCTTTAATTAAAAGAAGAATGTACGTTGCCCCTTGGTCTCCTTCGTAAGACGAACGTGACACATGTACTGTAATAATCTCCAGCCCAGCCAGAAGAGGACCCCTCATAGGTTCCTCTCTAGGTTTCTTCCTAGGTTACTTTCTAGGGAGTTTCTCCTAACCACCGTGCTTCTACACCTGCATTGCTTGCTGTTTGGGGTTTTAGGCTGGTTTCTGTCCAGCACTTTGTGACATCTGCTGATGTAAAAGGGCTTTATAAATACATTTTATTGATTGAAGGAAAATTGGATGCTATATTTACCTAGCTGGTCCCAATAGCCTTGTATTCAACCCTGGATATATACACTGCTCAAAAAAACAAAGGGAACACTTAAACAACACAATGTAACTCCAAGTCAATCACACTTCTGTGAAATCAAACTGTCCACTTAGGAAGCAACACTGATTGACAATACATTTCACATGCTGTTGTGCAAATGGAATAGACAACAGGTGGAAATTAGCAAGACACCCTCAATAAAGGAGTGGTTCTGCAGGTGGTGACCACAGACCACTTCTCAGTTCCTATGCTTCCTGGCTGATGTTTTGGTCACTTTTGAATGCTGGTGGTGCTTTGACTCTAGTGGTAGCATGAGACGGAGTCTACAACCCACACAAGTGGCTCAGGTAGTGCAGCTCATCCAGGATGGCACATCAATGCGAGCTGTGGAAGAAGGTTTGCTGTGTCTGTCAGCGTAGTGTCCAGAGCATGGAGGCGCTACCAGGAGACAGGCCAGTACTTCAGGAGATGTGGAGGAGGCCGTAGGAGGGCAACAACCCAGCAGCAGGACCATTACCTCCGCCTTTGTGCAAGGAGGAGCAGGAGGAGCACTGCCAGAGCCCTGCAAAATGACCTCCAGCAGGCCACAAATGTGCATGTGTCTGCTCAAACGGTCAGAAACAGACTCCATGAGGGTGGTATGAGGGCCCGACGTCCACAGGTGGGGGCTGTGCTTACAGCCCAACACCGTGCAGGACGTTTGGCATTTGCCAGAGAACACCAAGATTGGCAAATTCGCAGCTGGCGCCCTGTGCTCTTCACAGATGAAAGCAGGTTCACACTGAGCACGTGACAGACGTGACAGAGTCTGGAGACGCCGTGGAGAACGTTCTGCTGCCTGCAACATCCTCCAGCATGACCGGTTTGGCGGTGGGTCAGTCATGGTGTGGGGTGGCATTTCTTTGGGGGGCCGCACAGTCCTCCATGTGCTTGCCAGAGGTAGCCTGACTGCCATTAGGTACCAAGATGAGATCCTCAGACCCCTTGTGAGACCATATGCTGGTGCGGTTGGCCCTGGGTTCCTCCTAATGCAAGACAATGCTAGACCTCGTGTGTCAGCAGTTCCTGCAAGAGGAAGGCATTGATGCTATGTTCCCCAGACCTGAATCCAATTGAGCACATCTGGGACATCATGTCTCGCTCCATCCACCAACGCCACGTTGCACCACAGACTGTCCAGGAGTTGGCGGATGCTTTAGTCCAGGTCTGGGAGGAGATCCCTCAGGAGACCATCCGCCACCTCATCAGGAGCATGCCCAGGCATTGTAGGGAGGTCATACAGGCACGTGGAGGCCACACACACTACTGAGCCTCATTTTGACTTATTTTAAGGACATTACATCAAAGTTGGATCAGCCTGTAGTGTGGTTTTCCACTTTAATTTTGAGTGTGACTCCAAATCCAGAACTCCATGGGTTTGATTTCCATTGATAAATTTTGTGTAATTTTGTTGTCAGCACATTCTACTATGTAAAGAAAAAAGTATTGAATAAGAATATTTCATTCATTCAGATCTAGGATGTGTTATTTTAGTGTTCCCTTTATTTTTTTCTCAGCATCTCAGCACATAAACTAAATTATGTTTTAAATTATGTACTAAATTATGTATATGTTTTATTCAAAAATGGATTCAATTATTTTTTTAAATAATACAAATAATAATCTAAAAAAATGCAAAAAATTCTAAAGACCTGGTTTGCTTTGTCATTATGGGGTATTGTGGGTCGGCAGGTAGCCTAGTGTTTAGAGCATTGGGCCAGGAACCGAAAGGTTGCTGGATCAACAAGGTAAAAATATGTTGTTCTGCCACTGAACAAGTGTTACGTTCGTCATCCTCGTCTGAGGAGAAGTAGGAGAGACCAATGCGCAGCATGGTAAGTGTCAATGTTTTTAATAAAATACCTGAACACTGAACAAAAATACGACAAACGAACAGTCCTGTACGGTGAATGGAAAAACACTGAACAGAAAATATTCACCCACAAAACACAGGTGGGAAAAGGCTGCCTAAGTATGATTCTCAATCAGAGACAACGAACGACACCTGCCTCTGATTGAGAACCATACCAGGACAAACACATAAACGCAACATAGAAAAAACTAACATAGGCTACCCACCCCAACTCACGCCCTGACCAAACTAAAACAAAGGCATAACAAAGGAACTAAGGTCAGAACGTGACAACAAGGCAGTTAACCCACTGTTCGCCGGTAGGCTGTCCTTGTAAATAAGAATTTGTTCTGAGCTGACTTGCCTGGTTAAATAAGGGTAAAATATAAAGTAGATTGATGGGGAATGCACTGTATGCTTAATCTAATTAATTAATAATTAATCAATTATAATAATTAATCAATTATAAGTAAAATAAACCATAAAAACTCTTTAGTCCAATCAACGTAAGCTAAATATGATGTGGTTGCCAAGGATCTGATTTGTATGTGTTCGTTTGTGCAATTAGAAAAAACATATTGACTCAACCTACTTGTCGAGGAACACCAATGCCATCCTCCTCTCTTTCATGTTGACGAAACGGTCTTTCACTCTGTCATACAGTACACACTTTTATTTTTTGATGTTCTAGGCTACCTGGATAAAATGCTTGCTCGCTAGTCTAACTTCCATTCATGGGCAGGGTTAGCTAGTTATCATTAGCCTTCTACATCTAGCTACATATTTAACTTCCATCCTCTCAAACAGATTGGATATTATTTACACTTTTTTAACCAAGGGTGGCCAAATGCTCGCTGGCTTCCCTTGCATTCAATGCTATGGGCGTCATCAATGTAATACTCTTTTTGACCAGACAGTATCAGATAGATGGGTTACACATACATAGACAGAGGGGCGCTGTTTCTCTGGTGAGATAAATTCAACCCTTGCGAATTGAAGGAAAATTATGAAACACAGGGAGATGAATGATAAAATATATTTTTTCTGATTTCCCTTGGAGTCCATGAACACACATCACTGACGGTAGTTATGGTAGTTATACGGGAGCAGTGAGGGCCACAACTAAACGCTTAGTGGACAGCCAAGAAAGGAGGTGACTGTAAGACAAGTGATTTACTGGTGCTGTGCCCAGTGATCCCAGGCTAGTGCCTGAAGGCAGGAGGAGGAGGGAGGGAGGGGGATGAAGCACAGAGGGGAGAGGAGGGCTGGATGGAGGGTGTAAGGGCAAAGGGGAGAGGAGGGAGGAAGGAGGGAGGGGGATGAAGCCCAGAGGGGAGAGGAGGGCTGGATGGAGAGAGGGAGGAAGGAGGGAGGGTGTAAGGGCAAAGGGGAGAGGAGGGAGGAAGGAGGGAGGGGGATGAACCCCAGAGGGGAGAGGAGGGCTGGATGGAGGGTGTAAGGGAAAAGGGAGAGGAGTGAGAGAGGGAGGGAGGGAGGGAGGGAGGGGGTGTAAGGGCAAAGGGGAGAGGAGGGAGGGTGGAGGGAGGGAGGGAGGGAGGGAGGGAGGGAGGGAGGGAGGGGGAGGGAGGGAGGGAGGGAGGGGGGAGGGGAGAGGATAATAGGGCAGGAAGGAAGGGGAGGGCAGGATGGAGGGGAGGGGAGAGGAGAGGAGGGCAGCATGATAAGATGAGGGCACATAACATAATGGGGGTAATAAAACCTGGGAAACCACAGACAGGAAGGAAAATAGCCCCTTGACAGCTAGTAGGAAGATACACCTCCTACCCACATTGACCAGAACAGGAGCACATTGCACATTAGCTATTGCAAGTTTTAAGACCCGAATGATGCATGCCAGGGAAATGGGACATGATTATTCATCCTCTCCTACATGTTGAATCCCTGACATCATCACTGACATCATCAACATGTTCTGTCAGAATAATTATTATAAAACGATTTGTTTGGATCCTGAATGGTGATTGGTTGATAGCAGGGAGCACCACATTCCCCACATTCCACAGGTAATTCCTGTTAACAGTTCCATTAGATTCATCAATGCGCATCCACTGTCCCACAGCCAAGCCAGTCAATTTAGAAACATAATCTCCCCCGGAAGAAAGCATCTAGACAATATTTTCCCATGCTACTAGCCTATGCATTTGGTTTTGTACTGTGGGCGTTAATATAAGCCTCTGACCTGTGCAACATGTTGATGTTTTGTGTTGTGATCTCCACCATGCCATGCATATGATCGTGAGGAGACTGACAGCTTCTCTGATCCACAAATGAACTTATCAGGGTCATTAAAACACGTTCAAATGCACATAGTTTGCAGTCATTTCAGCTACTTGATGCAGATCAGGCCCGCATATTATTTAACTATGTTTCTTAAAAAAATACAGTAAAAAATGTGAAATTGTGTCTCAGATACACTCAACTAAAAGAGAAAATGTCTTTATTTCGTCCAGTTGTATACATTCAGTTGTAAATACAGAACTTAGTGTAAAAACGAAATTATTGTGGAAAAAAAGTACTGTTCAACTTAAGAAAAACACACCAAATATAATTCCTTTAATGATATGCTTGACATGGTCCCCCTGTCTTATTGTTCATGATCTGAAAACCAAACGGGATCCTAGATCAGCACTCAGTCTCAGACACCTTGTAAACATGGGCCCAGAAGTACACAGCATATAAAGCCAATAGGTGAAGAGTTGGTGAATAACACTCATATATCCCAGGTTTAGTTGTGTCTAAGAAGAATAACACTCATATATCCCAGGGTTAGTTATGTCTAAGAAGAATAACACTCATATATCCCAGGTTTAGTTGTGTCTAAGAAGAATAACACTCATATATCCCAGGGTTAGTTGTGTCTAAGAAGAATAACACTCATATATCCCAGGTTTAGTTGTGTCTAAGAAGAATAACACTCATATATCCCAGGGTTAGTTGTGTCTAAGAAGAATAACACTCATATATCCCAGGGTTAGTTATGTCTAAGAAGAATAACACTCATATATCCCAGGTTTAGTTGTGTCTAAGAAGAATAACACTAATATATCCCAGGGTTAGTTGTGTCTAAGAAGAATAACACTCATATATCCCAGGTTTAGTTATGTCTAAGAAGAATAACACTCATATATCCCAGGTTTAGTTATGTCTAAGAAGAATAACACTCATATATCCCAGGGTTAGTTGTGTCTAAGAAGAATAACACTCATATATCCCAGGGTTAGTTGTGTCTAAGAAGAATAACACTCATATATCCCAGGGTTAGTTGTGCCTAAGAAGAATAACACTCATATATCCCAGGGTTAGTTGTGTCTAAGAAGAATAACACTCATATATCCCAGGTTTAGTTGTGTCTAAGAAGAATAACACTCATATATCCCAGGGTTAGTTATGTCTAAGAAGAATAACACTCATATATCCCAGGTTTAGTTGTGTCTAAGAAGAATAACACTCATATATCCCAGGGTTAGTTGTGTCTAAGAAGAATAACACTCATATATCCCAGGTTTAGTTGTGTCTAAGAAGAATAACACTCATATATCCCAGGGTTAGTTATGTCTAAGAAGAATAACACTCATATATCCCAGGTTTAGTTGTGTCTAAGAAGAATAACACTCATATATCCCAGGTTTAGTTGTGTCTAAGAAGAATAACACTCATATATCCCAGGGTTAGTTGTGTCTAAGAAGAATAACACTCATATATCCCAGGGTTAGTTGTGTCTAAGAAGAATAACACTCATATATCCCAGGGTTAGTTATGTCTAAGAAGAATAACACTCATATATCCCAGGGTTAGTTATGTCTAAGAAGAATAACACTCATATATCCCAGGGTTAGTTGTGTCTAAGAAGAATAACACTCATATATCCCAGGGTTAGTTGTGTCTAAGAAGAATAACACTCATATATCCCAGGGTTAGTTATGTCTAAGAAGAATAACACTCATATATCCCAGGGTTAGTTGTGTCTAAGAAGAATAACACTCATATATCCCAGGGTTAGTTGTGTCTAAGAAGAATAACACTCATATATCCCAGGGTTAGTTGTGTCTAAGAAGGCTAAAAAGGAAGCATGGAATTTCTGACTGACCATACTGCCATGGTTATATACTGAACAAGAAGATGTGAGAGAGCTTCCCTGGTGGCCAGAGAACACAGACCTGGCTTGGGAACCAAACATTTTAGGTTCAAACCCCGCATGTACAGATTGACAACATATGAAATGGAAAGATTAGGGTTTTGTCTGTATGATTACATATGGTTCAAAAGTCCTATGAAGGAAATTCAAATGTGAATTAAATCTGGAAGGAAACATAATGGGGATGTATTCCAATCTGGAGCGAAACATAATGGGGATGTATTCTAATCTGGAGGGAAACATAATGGGGATGTATTCTAATCTAAGGAAACATAATGGGGATGTATTCTAATCTGGAAGGAAACATAATGGGGATGTATTCCAATCTGGAGCGAAACATAATGGGGATGTATTCCAAACTGGAGGGAAACATAATGGGGATGTATTCTAATCTGGAGGGAAACATAATGGGGATGTATTCTAATCTGGAAGGAAACATAATGGGGATGTATTCTAATCTGGAAGGAAACATAATGGGGATGTATTCCAATCTGGAGAGAAACATAATGGGGATGTATTCTAATCTGGAGGGAAACATAATGGGGATGTATTCTAATCTGGAAGGAAACATAATGGGGATGTATTCCAATCTATAGAAACATAATGGGGATGTATTCCAGTCTGGAGGGAAACATAATGGGGATGTATTCCAGTCTGGAGGGAAACATAATGGGGATGTATTCCAGTCTGGAGGGAAACATAATGGGGATGTATTCTAATCTGGAGGGAAACATAATGGGGATGTATTCCAGTCTATATAGAAACATAATGGGAATGTATTACAGTCTAGAGGGAAACATAATGGGGATGTATAACAATCTGGAAGGAAACATAATGGGGATGTTTTACAGTCTAGAGGGAAACATAATGGGGATGTATAACAATCTGGAAGGAAACATAATGGGGATGTATTCCAGTCTATAGGGACACATAATGGGGATGTATTCCAGTCTGGAGGGAAACATAATGGGGATGTATTCCAATCTGGAGGAAACATAATGTGGATGTATTCCAGTCTGGAGGGAAACATAATGGGGATGTATTCCAATCTGGAAGGAAACATAATGGGGATGTATTCCAGTCTATAGGGACACATAATGGGGATGTTTTACAGTCTAGAGGGAAACATAATGGGGATGTATAACAATCTGGAAGGAAACATAATGGGGATGTATTCCAGTCTATAGGGACACATAATGGGGATGTATTCCAGTCTGGAGGGAAACATAATGGGGATGTATTCCAATCTGGAAGGAAACATAATGGGGATGTATTCCAGTCTATAGGGACACATAATGGGGATGTATTCCAGTCTATAGAAACATAATGGGGATGTATTCCAATCTATAGAGAAACATAATGGGGATGTATTCCAGTCTATAGAGAAACATAATGGGGATGTATTCCAATCTATAGAGAAACATAATGTGGATGTATTACAGTCTATAGAGAAACATAATGTGGATGTTTTACAGTCTAGAGGGAAACATAATGGGGATGTATTGTGTTGGTAAAAATATTAATATGTATTGTGTTGGTAATGTGACTGCAGGAATGGGCTACAAGAACCGTTGTAGAATCATCTGCACTACTGGACAGTTCTTGTCTTTTGGGAACATCTCGTTTGTGATGTCCCCACAATGTTCTCACGAGACTGCTGAGTTGTCTCTGAGATGGATTTTAAGGGTTTGATGTTTGACTTTTGCCTCGCAGTGTCATGGCTAATGGAAATGTTGGCATGGGGAGCCCCTTTCTGCTTATTTCTGTTGACAGACAATTCTTCCAAGTAATTTGTCACAACTACAGAACACACTTCTGGCTGGTGAAAGTGCTCTGTCATATCCTGTCTATGTTACAACAGAGAGCTATTATTAATAATGAAAGTGCTTCAGCAGAGAAATCCCTAGTACAGAGCTGTAGTTTGAGGGTTCTCTACATGGCACATAGAAAAAACACATGAGAAATAAAAGTAAATATGAAGAACACAATACGTAAGTAATCATACAATATACAGGGTCAGTTCAGTACCATATTAACAATGTACAGGGATACCTGCACATCTCTCTCTCCCTTTCCATCGTACTCCCCGATCTCTTCACCCCCCCTCTCTCTCTCTCTCTCTCTTTCCCTAGTTCTCCCCTGGCCTCTCCATCTATCTATCTCTCCCTTTCCATCGCTCTCCCTGGCCTCTTCACTTCTACTGGCATCTTCCCTCTTCTACCCTCTCTCTCTCTACCTCTCTCTCTCTCTACATCTCTCTCTCTACCTCTCTATCTCTCTCTCTCTCTCTCTCTCTCTCTCTCTAGTTTAAATCCTTCATTCTAGAAGTTCATTAAAGAAAGCAGGACTGTAGTTGGGCAGGACGTGAGTCATATTCTCTGTGGGGTTCTGGGGTTCTAGATAGCTGCTTTAAGTTCATTGGTTCAACATAACATGCTCTATGTACATACTCCCACATTAGAGCTACCCGGAATATATCCACTACCGTATATCCCCGATAGGAAAGGGTCATGTCATCAAATGTACTGTATGTTTAACAGTTCTCATACGAGTGCTGGGTTGTCACATCCACACACACACACACACACACACACACACACACACGGTCTGCCACTGTGAGGATGATCAGCTGTTTATCCTGTAGCGCTGTCTTAGGCGTCTCACGGTACTGACATTGCAATTTATTGCCCTGGCCACATCTGCAGTTCTCATGCTGCCTTACAGCATGTCTAAGGTACGTTCACACAGATAAGCAGGGACAATGGGCATCTTTCTTTTGGTGGTTTTCAGAGTCAGTAGAAAGGCCTCTTTAGTGTCCTAAATTTTCATAACTGTGACCTTATTTGCCTATCGTCTGTAAGCTGTTAGCATGTTCATTAATTGTTTATGGTTCATTAAACAAGCATGGGAAACGGTGTTTAAACCATTTACAATGAAGATCTCTGAAGTTATTTATATTTTTACAAATGATCTTTGACAGACAGGGTCCTGAAAAAGGGATGTTTATCTTTTGCTGAGTTTAGATACAGACAGACAGACAGACAGACAGACAGACAGACAGACAGACAGACAGACAGACAGACAGACAGACAGACAGACAGACACTGACTGCACCTTAATCTCATGAACTCACTGTAGACAACCATCATGCTGTTCAAAACAAACCTCTCTCACTGGACCTACTGTAGACAACCATCATGCTGTTCAAAACAAACCTCACTCACTGGACCTACTGTAGACAACCATCATGCTGTTCAAAACAAACCTCTCTCACTGGACGTACTGTAGACAACCATCATGCTGTTCAAAACAAACCTCTCTCACTGGATGTGCAGAACTTTATGATGTTATAATGTAATAATGTCAAAATGTCATGATGTTATAATGTCATAATATCATAATGTTATAATGTTATTACCTAAGTATTTCATGATTTTTTGATGTACAACATCATAACATGTAATAATATAATAATGTCAAAATGTGATGATGTTATAATGTAATAATGTAATAATGTCATAATGTAATAATGTGATCATGTCTAATGTTATGAGGTCGTGATGTTATAATGTAATAATGTTATGATGTGATAATGTTATAATGTCATAATGTACTAATGTTTTTATCTAATTATTTAATGATGTTATGATGTAATAATGATATGATGAAATAATGTAATAATGTTATGATGTAATAATGTAATAATGTTATGATGTAATAATGTAATAATGTTATGATGTAATAATGTAATAATGTTAGTATGTTATTATGTAACTATTTTATGACATTATGATGTAATACTGTCATAATGGTATGATGTAATAATGTCATAATGTTATGATGTTATGATTTACTAATGTTATGATGTAATAATATTATAATGTTACGATGTTATGATTTACTAATGTTATGATGTAATAATGTCATAATGTTATAATGTAATAATGTCATAATGTTATGATGTTATGATTTACTAATGTTATGATGTAATAATGTTACAATGTTATGATGTAATAATGTCATAATGTTATGATGTAATAATGTCATAATGTTATGATGTTATGATGTTATGATTTACTAATGTTATGATGTCATTATTTTATGACGTTATGGTGTAATAATGTTATGATGTGTGGCAGGGTAGGGGCGGGGCGCTAGAGTGCCTAGTGGTTTTGAGCGTTGGGCCAGTAACTGAAAGGTTGCTGAATCGAATCCCAGAGCTGACAAGGTAAAAATCTGTCGTTCTGTCCCTGAACAAGGCAGTTAACCCACTCTTCCAAGGCCGTCATTGAAAATAAGAATTTGTTCTTAACTGACTTGCCTAGTTAAATAAAGGTAAAAAAACATTTTTTTAATGATGTTATGATGTAATAATGTAATGATGTTATGATGTAATAATGTTATGATGAAATAATGTAATGATGTTATGATGTAATAATGTAATAATGTTATGATGTAATAATGTAATAATGTTATGATGTTATGATGTAATACTGTAATTATGTTATGATGTAATAATGTAATAATATTGTGATGTAATAATGTAATATTGTTATGATGTAATACTGTAATTATGTTATGATGTAATAATGTTATGTAATAATATTATGATGTAATAATGTTATGATGTAATACTGTAATTATGTTATGATGTAATAATGTTATGATGTAATACTGTAATTATGTTATGATGTAATACTGTAATTATGTTATGATGTAATAATGTTATGATGTAATAATAGTCAAGGACTAGAGAGACTAGTCAAGGACCATATCACCTCCACCCTACCTGACACCCTAGACCCACTCCAATTTGCTTACCGCCCAAATAGGTCCACAGACGATGCAATCTCAACCACACTGCACACTGCCCTAACCCATCTGGACAAGAGGAATACCTATGTGAGAATGCTGTTCATCGACTACAGCTCGGCATTTAACACCATAGTGCCCTCCAAGCTCGTCATCAAGCTCGAGACCCTGGGTCTCGACCCCGCCCTGTGCAACTGGGTACTGGACTTCCTGACGGGCCGCCCCCAGGTGGTGAGGGTAGGCAACAACATCTCCACCCCGCTGATCCTCAACACTGGGGCCCCACAAGGGTGCGTTCTGAGCCCTCTCCTGTACTCCCTGTTCACCCACGACTGCGTGGCCATGCTCGCCTCCAACTCAATCATCAAGTTTGCGGACAACACAACAGTGGTAGGCTTGATTACCAACAACGACGAGACGGCCTACAGGGAGGAGGTGAGGGCCCTCGGAGTGTGGTGTCAGGAAAATAACCTCACACTCAACGTCAATAAAACTAAGGACATGATTGTGGACTTCAGGAAACAGCAGAGGGAACTCCCCCTATCCGCATCGATGGAACAGTAGTGGAGAGGGTAGTAAGTTTTAAGTTCCTCAGCGTACACATCACAGACAAACTGAATTGGTCCACCCACACAGACAGCATCGTGAAGAAGGCGCAGCAGCGCCTCTTCAACCTCAGGAGGCTGAAGAAATTTGGCTTGTCACCAAAAGCACTCACAAACTTCTACAGATGCACAATCGAGAGCATCCTGTCGGGCTGTATCACCGCCTGGTACGGCAACTGCTCCGCCCACAACCGTAAGGCTCTCCAGAGGGTAGTGAGGTCTGCACAACGCATCACCGGGGGCAAACTACCTGCCCTCCAGGACACCTACACCACCCAATGTCACAGGAAGGCCATAAAGATCATCAAGGACAACAACCACCCGAGCCACTGCCTGTTCACCCTGCTATCATCCAGAAGGCGAGGTCAGTACAGGTGCATCAAAGCTGGGACCGAGAGACTGAAAAACAGCTTCTATCTCAAGGCCATCAGACTGTTAAACAGCCACCACTAACATTGAGTGGCTGCTGCCAACACACTGACTCAACTCCAGCCACTTTAATAATGGGAATTGATGGGAAATGATGTAAAATATATCACTAGCCACTTTAAACAATGCTACCTAATATAATGTTTACATACCCTGCATTATTCATCATATGTATATGTATATACTGTACTCTATATCATCGACTGCATCTTTATGTAATACATGTATCACTAGCCACTTTAACTATGCCACTTTGTTTACATACTCATCTCATATGTATATACTGTACTCAATACCATCTACTGTATCTTGCCTATGCTGCTCTGTACCATCACTCATTCATATATCTTTATGTACATATTCTTTATCCCCTTACACTTGTGTATATAAGGTAGTAGTTTTGGAATTGTTAGTTAGATTACTTGTTGGTTATTACTGCATTGTCGGAACTAGAAGCACAAGCATTTCGCTACACTCGCATTAACATCTGCTAACCATGTGTATGTGACAAATAAAATTTGATTTGATATTATACTGAAATTAATTCATTTATTTTATCTTTATTTAACTAGGCAAGTCAGTTAAGAACAAATTCTTATTTTCAATGACGGCCTAGGAACAGTGGGTTAACTGCCTGTTCAAGGGCAGAACGACAGATTTGTACCTTTGTCAGCTCGGGGGTTTGAACTTGCAACTTTCCGGTTACTAGTCCAACACTCTAACCACTAGGCTACCCTGCCGCCCCGTAATAATGTTATGATGTAATACTGTAATTATGTTATGATGTAATAATGTTATGTTGTAATAATGTTATGATGTAATAATGTTATGCTGTTATAATGTAATAATGTTATAATGTTATGATGTAATACTGTAATGATGTTATGATGTTATGATGTAATAATGTAATTGGGTAATAATGTAATGATGTAATAATGTTGTGATGAAATGTTATGTTATTGCTAAAGCTGATTCTGCTTAAAGCTCAAATAAAGCAACAGCTGGTCCAAAAGATAAACATTCACTGAAGAATAATGTTACAGGGGAAACAGATTAATATAAAGTCCATTATGTTACAGGGGAAACAGATTAATGTAAAGTCCATCGTGTTACAGGGGAAACAGATTAATGTAAAGTCCATCATGTTACAGGGGAAACAGATTCATGTAAGGTCCATTATGTTACAGGGGAAACAGATTAATATAAAGTCCATTATGTTACAGGGGAAACAGATTAATGTAAGGTCCATTATGTTACAGGGGAAAC
>NC_056444.1:0-12500 GCF_018296145.1 Oncorhynchus tshawytscha | reverse complement strand
ACTGGCAGCCTCTAGTTGTAATAGAAGACTGGCAGCCTCTAGTTGTAATAGATGACTGGACAGCCTCTAGTTCTAATAGAAGACTGGACAGCCTCTAGTTCTAATAGAAGACTGGCAGCCTCTAGTTGTAATAGATGACTGGACAGCCTCTAGTTCTGTAATTTTTATAATTTTATTTGATCTTTATTTAACCAGGTAGGCCAGTAGAGAACAAGTTCTCATTTACAACTGCAACCTGGCCAAGATAAAGCACAGCAGTTCGACACATACAACAACACAGAGTTACACATGGAATAAACAAACATTCAGTCAATAATAGAGTAGTCAAAGTCTATATACAGTGAGTGCAAATGAGGTAGGATAAGGGAGGTAAGGCAATAAATAGGCCATGGTGGTGATGTAATTACAATATAGCAATTAAACACTGGAATGGGAGATGTGCAGCAGATGAATGTGCAGGTAGAGATACTGGGGTGCAAAGGAGCTAGATAAATAAATAAATACAGTATGGGGATGAGGTAGGTAGATAGATGGGCTGTTTACAGATTGGCTATGTACAGGTGCAGTGATCTGTAAACTGCTCTGACAGCTGGTGCTTAAAGCTAGTGAGGGAGATGTGAGTCTCCAGCTTCAGAGAAGTGGAAGGAAAGGCGGCCAAAGTAAGAATTGGCTTTGGGGGTGACCAGTGAGATATACCCGCTGGAGCGCGTGCTACGAGTGGGTGGTGCTATGGTGACCAGTGAGCTGAGATAAGGAGGGGCTTTACCTAGCAGAGACTTGGCGATGACTTGGAGCCAGTGGGTTTGGTGACGAGTATGAAGCAAGGGCCAGCCAACGAGAACATACAGGTCGCAGTGGTGGGTGGTATATGGGGCTTTGGTGACAAAACGGATGGCACTGTGATAGATTGCATCCAATTTGTTGAGTAGAGTGTTGGAAGGTTATTTTGTAAATGACATCGCCGAAGTCGAGGATCGGTAGGCTGGTCAGTTTTACGAGGGTATGTTTGGCAGCATGAGTGAAGGATGCTTTGCTGTGAAATAAGAGGCCAATTCTAGATTTAATTTTGGATTGGAGATGTTTAATGTGAGTCTGGAAGGAGAGTCTTTACAGTCTAACCAGAGACCTAGGTATTTGTAGTTGTCCACATATTCTAAGTCAGAACCATCCAGAGTAGTGATGCTGGACGGGCGGGCAGGTGCAGGCAGCGATCAGTTGAATAGCATGCATTTAGTTTTACTTGCATTTAAGAGCAGTTGGAGGCCACGGAAGGAGAGTTGTATGACATTGAAGCTTGTCTGGAGGTTAGTTAACACAGTGTCCAAAGAAGGGCCAGAAGTATACAGAATTGTGTCGTCTGCATAGAGGTGGATCAGAGAATCACCAGCAGCAAGAGCGACATCATTGATGTATACAGAGAAGAGAGTCGGCCCGAGAATTGAACCCTGTGGCACTCCTATAGAGACTGCCAGAGTTCCGGACAACAGGCCCTCCGATTTGACACACTGAACTCTATCAGAGAAGTAGTTGGTGAACCAGACGAGGCAATCATTTGAGAAACCAAGGCTGTTGAGTCTGCCGATAAGAATGTGGTAATTGACAGAGTCGAAAGCCTTGGCCAGGTCGATGAATATGGCTGCACAGTAATGTCTCTTATCGATGGCGGTTATGATATCGTTTAGGACCTTGAGCGTGGCTGAGGTGCACCCATGACCGGCTCTGAAACCAGAGCGGAGAAGGTACGGTGGGATTTGAAATGGTCGGTAGTCTAGACTGGACAACCTCTAGCTCTAACAGAAGACTGGACAGCCTCTAGAACTGTGTTCCAATAGAAGGCTGGGCAGGCTCTAGGTCTGTGTTCTAATTGAGGACTGGACAGTCTCTAGTTCTAACAGACGACTGGACAGGCTCTAGAGTCTGTGGTTCTAACAGAAGACTGGACAGCCTCTAGTTCTAACAGAAGACTGGACAGGCTCTAGATCTGTGTTCTAACAGAAGACTGGACATTCTCTAGTTCTGTGTTCTAATAGAAGACTGGACATCCTCTAGTTCTGTGTTCTAACAGAAGACTGGACAGGATCTAGTTCTAACAGATGACTGAAAAGGCTCTAGAGTATGTGGTTCTAACAGAAGACTGGACAGCCTCTAGTTCTAACAGAAGACTGGACAGGCTCTAGAGTCTGTGGTTCTAACAGAAGACTGGACATCCTCTAGTTCTATGTTCTAACAGAAGACTGGACATCCTCTAGTTCTGTGTTCTAACAGAAGACTGGACAGTCTCTAGTTCTGTGTTCTAACAGTAGACTGGACAGTCTCTAGTTCTGTGTTCTAATAGAAGACTGGACAGCCTCTAGTTATGTGTTCTAACAGTAGACTGGACATCCTCTAGTTCTGTGTTCTAACAGAAGACTGGACAGCCTCTAGTTCTATGTTCTAACAGAAGCCTGGACAGTCTCTAGTTCTCTATTCTAACAGAAGACTGGACATCCTCTAGTTCTGTGTTCTAACAGATGACTGGACAGCCTCTAGTTCTGTGTTCTAACAGAATAATGGACAGCCTCTAGCTCTAACAGAAGCCTGGACAGCCACCAGTTCTGTGTTCTAATAGAAGACTGGACAGTCTCTAGTTCTAACAGAAGACTGATCAAGCTCTAGAGTCTGTGGTTCTAATAGAATAATGGACAGCCTCTAGTTCTGTGTTCTAATAGAAGACTGGACAGGCTCTAGAGTCTGTGGTTCTAAAAGAAGACTGGACATCCTCTAGTTCTATGTTCTAACAGAGACTGGACATCCTCTAGTTCTGTGTTCTAACAGAAGACTGGACAGTCTCTAGTTCTGTGTTCTAACAGAAGCCTGGACAGTCTCTAGTTCTGTGTTCTAACAGAAGACTGGACAGCCTCTAGTTCTGTGTTCTAACAGAAGCCTGGACAGCCTCTAGTTCTGTGTTCTAACAGAAGACTGGACAGCCTCTAGTTCTAACAGAAGACTGATCAAGCTCTAGAGTCTGTGGTTCCAATAGAAGAATGGTCAGCCTCTTGTTCTATGTTCTAACAGAAGACTGGACATCCTCTAGTTCTGTGTTCTAACAGAAGGCTGGACAGCTTCTAGTTCTATGTTCTAACAGAACACTGGACATCCTCTAGTTCTGTGTTCTAACAGAAGACTGAACAGTCTCTAGTTCTGTGTTCTAACAGAAGACTGGACATCCTCTAGTTCTGTGTTCTAACAGATGACTGGACAGCCTCTAGTTCTGTGTTCTAACAGAATAATGGACAGCCTCTAGCTCTAACAGAAGCCTGGACAGCCACCAGTTCTGTGTTCTAATAGAAGACTGGACAGTCTCTAGTTACAGCTAACAGAAGACTGATCAACAGAAGTCTGGACATCCTCTAGTTCTGTGTTCTAATGGAAGACTGGACATCCTCTAGTTCTATGTTCTAACAGAAGACTGGACATCCTCTAGTTCTGTGTTCTAACAGAAGACTGGACAGCCTCTAGTTATGTGTTCTAACAGAAGACTGATCAAGCTCTAGAGTGTGTGGTTCTAATAGAAGAATGGATAGCCTCTAGTTCTGTGTTCTGAAAGAAGACGGGACAGTCTCTAGTTCTAACAGCAGACAGATCAGGCTCTGGAGTCTGTGGTTCTAATAGAATAATGGACAGCCTCTAGTTCTGTGTTCTAACAGAAGGCTGGACAGCTTCTAGTTCTGTGGTTGTCACGGGCGTCCTCCTCTTCATCTGAAGAGGAGAGGCGAGAAGGATCGGAGGACCAAAATGCGGCGTGGTAGGTGTTCATGATGAAATTTTATAAAGAAAACACTGAACACTGAAACACACGATACAAAAACAAACTAAATAACGACCGTGAAGCTAATGAGAACTGTGCTGACACAAGCAATCAACATAGACAATCACCCACAAACAAACAGTGAAACCCAGCCTACCTAAGTATGATTCTCAATCAGAGACAACTAATGACACCTGCCTCTGATTGAGTGGTGTGTGAGCTGTGGTGTGGGAGCTGTGCTTTGGCAAAGTGGGTGGGGTTATATCCTTCCTGTTTGGTCCTGTCCGGGGGTGTCCTCGGATGGGGCCACAGTGTCTCCTGACCCCTCCTGTCTCAGCCTCCAGTATTTATGCTCTAGAGTCTGTGGTTCTAATGGAAGAATAGACAGCCTCTAGTTATGTGGTTCTAACAGAAGCCTGGACATCATCTAGTTCTGTGTTCTAACAGAAGACTGGAGAGCCTCTAGTTATGTGTTCTAACAGAATACTGGACATCCTCTAGTTCTGTGTTCTAATGGAAGACTGGACATCCTCTAGTTCTGTGTTCTAAAAGAAGACTAGACATCCTCTAGTTCTATGTTCTAACAGAAGACTAGACATCCTCTAGTTCTATGTTCTAACAGAAGACTAGACATCCTCTAGTTATGTGTTCTAACAGAAGACTAGACATCCACTAGTACTATGTTCTAACAGAAGACTAGACATCCTCTAGTTATGTGTTCTAACAGAAGACTGGGCAGCCTCTGTTATTGTAATTTATTCCCTTCTATCTGAAAAACAATAATAAGCCATGCTCTTATCTCCAACAGCAGTATTCCACCACTACAAGCCAAAACCAAGTCATTGCTTCATTTCTAGGATGTCTGTCTTTTTAAAGCCAGGCCTAAATAACGTCTCCTAGGTCTGGTTAGATGGGTTGCTGCCCAGTCAGGCATAAATAACCCCTCTCCTAGGTCTGGTTAGATGGGTTGCTGACCAGCCAGGCCTAAATAACGTCTCCTAGGTCAGGTTGGGTGGGTTGCTGCCCAGCCAGGCATAAATAACCCCTCTCCTAGGTCTGGTTAGATGGGTTGCTGCCCAGCCAGGCATAAATAACCCCTCTCCTAGGTCTGGTTAGATGGGTTGCTGCCCAGCCAGGCCTAAATAACGTCTCCTAGGTCTGGTTAGATGGGCTGCTGCCCAGCCAGGCCTAAATAACGTCTCCTAGGTCTGGTTAGATGGGCTGCTGCCCAGCCAGGCATAAATAACCCCTCTCCTAGGTCTGGTTAGATGGGTTGCTGCCCAGCCAGGCATAAATAACCCCTCTTGTTTGGAGACAGGATGTTTACTAAGACACTTTTTCTCGTCCACCTAGCGTTGATGACCCCGTTTATATTTTCATCAACCTGTAAGGGGTCAAATTGGATAATCTGTCAGGAACTGACCCACTGGCTGAGCTCCAACACTAACATAACTTCCATAGCCTATCCTCCATGAACCAGTGATGTTCCTCTCTTCATAGCCTATCCTCCATGAACCAGTGATGTTCCTCTCTTCATAGCCTATCCTCCATGAACCAGTGATGTTCCTCTCTTCATAGCCTATCCTCTTCATAGCCTATCCTCCATGAACCAGATGATGCCTATCCTTGAACCAGTGATGTTCCTCTTCATAGCCTATCCTCCATGAACCAGTGATGTTCCTCTCTTCATAGCCTATCCTCCATGAACCAGTGATGTTCTTCATAGCCTATCCTCCATGAACCAGTGATGTTCCTCTCATAGCCTATCCTCCATGAACCAGTGATGTTCCTCTCTTCATAGCCTATCCTCTATGAACCAGTGATGTTCCTCTCTTCATAGCCTATCCTCTATGAACCAGTGATGTTCCTCTCTTCATAGCCTATCCTCTATGAACCAGTGATGTTCCTCTCTTCATAGCCTATCCTCTATGAACCAGTGATGTTCCTCTCTTCATAGCCTATCCTCCATGAACCAGTGATGTTCCTCTCTTCATAGCCTATCCTCCATGAACCAGTGATGTTCCTCTCTTCATAGCCTATCCTCCATGAACCAGTGATGTTCCTCTCTTCATAGCCTATCCTCCATGAACCGCTGATTTGAACGTTTAAAACGAAAACTCAAGTTCAAGTTAACGTTTGTTTACTAGTCATTCTCATTTGATTAACATGTAGTACATTGCAACGAATTACTTACTTACAGATTCACCACTCTACAATTATTTTTATTTATTTATTTATTTAAACTTTATTTAACTATGCAATGCAATAACAACAGGAAAGTAATTAAGTGAATAAAGAGTACTACAAAATAATATCTCAATGAATATAAAATAGGATAAAAAGTAGCAACAACATCAGGAATGTTTTGATCAAACAAAGCATAAATTAACAGTAAAACACACCAAACGAAGCAAAGTGGAGTGGGAGCCTATAAGACACTCTCCCTACTCTTTCTATCGTTCACCTGTCAGTGGTCACTAGGGACTCGGATGAGAGCGAGGAAGCTATAAAGGACTGTTGGGACACAGCAACGGTGTCATTTATGCATTTACGACTCTGAAGCATCATGACCATACCTCCTCTGCTAGGTTTAGGGACTGAGTCTCTTGTTTTGTCAAAGAGTTTGTGTTTTCTTCTGGCAGAGCGGTCAAATCACAGTTGCTTTTTGTTGTGGTTGCAGTTCCTCTTCGGAGGACAAGATACACTTTGTTTTTACAGCTTTTTCTTTTGTTGTTACATTCTACACACATTTTACACACAGAACTTGTTCTTTCTTTCTTACTTTATAGTAGTTACATAGCAAGAATACAGTAATTTGCTATTTTGATATACATTACATCTGGATAGATAGTAATTATACATTGTGTAAATATTAAAGATCATGAGCTTTTAACCCCACCCCTCAGCTACTCTCAGTCCATCCAACCAATCACCTTAACCCCACCCCTCAGCTACTCTCAGTCCATCCAACCAATCACCTTAACCCCACCCCTCAGCTACTCTCAGTCCATCCCACCTTAACCTCACCCCTCAGCTACTCTCAGTCCATCCAACCAATCA
This sequence comes from Oncorhynchus tshawytscha, assembly GCF_018296145.1. Lineage (NCBI taxonomy): Eukaryota > Metazoa > Chordata > Actinopteri > Salmoniformes > Salmonidae > Oncorhynchus > Oncorhynchus tshawytscha. The sequence goes on along the minus strand of NC_056444.1, from coordinate 5,653 downwards.
CTTTAACCCCACCCCTCAGCTACTCTCAGTCCATCCCACCTTAACCCCACCCCTCAGCTACTCTCAGTCCATCCCACCTTAACCTCACCCCTCAGCTACTCTCAGTCCATCCAACCAATCACCTTAACCCCACCCCTCAGCTACTCTCAGTCCATCCCACCTTAACCTCACCCCTCAGCTACTCTCAGTCCATCCAACCAATCACTTTAACCCCACCCCTCAGCTACTCTCAGTCCATCCCACCTTAACCCCACCCCTCAGCTACTCTCAGTCCATCTCACCTTAACCCCACCCCTCAGCTACTCTCAGTCCATCCAACCAATCACCTTAACCCCACCCCTCAGCTACTCTCAGTCCATCCAACCAATCACCTTAACCCCACCCCTCAGCTACTCTCAGTCCATCCAACCAATCACCTTAACCCCACCCCTCAGCTACTCTCAGTCCATCCCACCTTAACCTCACCCCTCAGCTACTCTCAGTCCATCCAACCAATCACTTTAACCCCACCCCTCAGCTACTCTCAGTCCATCCCACCTTAACCTCACCCCTCAGCTACTCTCAGTCCATCCCACCTTAACTCCACCCCTCAGCTACTCTCAGTCCATCCCACCTTAACCTCACCCCTCAGCTACTCTCAGTCCATCCAACCAATCACCTTAACCCCACCCCTCAGCTACTCTCAGTCCATCCCACCTTAACCCCACCCCTCAGCTACTCTCAGTCCATCCAACCAATCACCTTAACCCCACCCCTCAGCTACTCTCAGTCCATCCCACCTTAACCCCACCCCTCAGTTACTCTCAGTCCATCCCACCTATCACCTTAACCCCACCCCTCAGCTCCTTTCAGTCCATCCCACCTATCACCTTAACCTCACCCCTCAGCTACTCTGGTGTCTGTCTGTCTGTCTGTCTGTCTGTCTGTCTGTCTGTCTGTCTGTCTGTCTGTCTGTCTGTCTGTCTGTCTGTCTGTCTGTCTGTCTGTCTGTCTGTCTGTCTGTCTGTCTGTCTGTCTGTGTGCCAAGCCTTTGTACAGAGTACTCTGTGGATGTTATTACATCATAGAGTAGAGGACAGCCTAATGGAAACAGGATGTTATTACATCATAGAGTAGAGGACAGCCTAATGGAAACAGAATGTTATTACATCATAGAGTAGAGGACAGCCTAATGGAAACAGGATGTTATTACATCATAGAGTAGAGGACAGCCTAATGGAAACAGGATGTTATTACATCATAGAGTAGAGGACAGCCTAATGGAAACAGAATGTTATTACATCATAGAGTAGAGGACAGCCTAATGGAAACAGGATGTTATTACATCATAGAGTAGAGGACAGCCTAATGGAAACAGGATGTTATTACATCATAGAGTAGAGGACAGCCTAATGGAAACAGAATGTTATTACATCATAGAGTAGAGGACAGCCTAATGGAAACAGGATGTTATTACATCATAGAGTAGAGGACAGCCTAATGGAAACAGAATGTTATTACATCATAGAGTAGAGGACAGCCTAATGGAAACAGGATGTTATTACATCATAGAGTAGAGGACAGCCTAATGGAAACAGGATGTAGTGATCCATTTTGGAACCATTTGGTTACAGTGTTCGTGTTTCCTGATCCCATACATCTGCTGATTTGGATCTTTGCTGTCATTTTGACCAATGACATCAAGACGTTCCAGTTAGGAGACCAGTCAACTCTCTCACAGATGAACCCTTTGTTCAATGACTCTGTGGCTGTTCATTTGATGAGGGGACTTTGTCTTCTTACTCACAACTTTGTTGCCCTGGGGACGTGACAGTAAGAGAAACAGATCACTCTAATGTGATTAAAGGTATTAGCACCAACAGCAGCAGCCAAATGACTAGGGCCGAAGGGTAACCACAGATAGATAGCACCTATAGAGTCAGACCACTGTTGGGAAAGAAAACAAATGGACGGACGGAGGGAGGGACGGACAGATAGACCACTGTTGGGAAAGAAAACACAACACCCAGACATCCCCAATAACCTGAACACCAGCTAGCTTGCTAATTAGCTAGCGCTCCAGTCTGAAAAGGCCAAACCGTAGCAGACCACCTGGTTGACTAGTAATACTATGTTAGGTAAAGGAACAGATTGGTTTTACTGTAAACGATGATGCTTAACATACGGGAAGCAAAAAAGTTAGAGGTCTGTCAACATATATTCAGGACCATGGAATTAGCCCGGATGACACCAGGATGAGTCTGTCTACATATATTCAGGACCATGGAATTAGCCTGGATGACACCAGGATGAGTCTGTCAACATATATTCAGGACCATGGAATTAGCCCGGATGACACCAGGATGAGTCTGTCTACATATATTCAGGACCATGGAATTAGCCTGGATGACACCAGGATGAGTCTGTCAACATATATTGTTAGTTTAGATGGTGTTGTTAGTTTAGATGGTGTTGTTAGTTTAGCTGCAGTTGTTTGTTTAGCTGCTGTTGTTAGTTTAGCTGCTGTTGTTAGTTTAGCTGCAGTTGTTAGTTTAGCTGCTGTTGTTAGTTTAGATGGTGATGTTAGTTTAGGTGGTGTTGAAAGTTTAGATGGTGTTATTAGTTTAGATGGTGTTGTTGTTAGTTTAGATGCTGTTGTTATTAGTTTAGATGGTGTTATTAGTTTAGATGGTGTTGTTAGTTTAGATGCTGTTGTAGTTTAGCTGGTGGTGTTAGTTTAGTTTAGTTTAGATGGTGTTATTAGTTTAGATGGTGTTGTTAGTTTAGATGGTGTTGGTTAGTTTAGATGGTGTTGTTAGTTTAGATGGTGTTGTTTGTTTAGCTGGTGGTTGTTAGTTTAGCTTTAGTTTAGCTGGTGGTGTTAGTTTGTTAGTTTACCTGGTGTAGTTTAGCTGGTGGTGTTTAGTTTAGCTGGCTGGTTTAGTGTGTGTTTAGTGTTAGTTTAGCTGGTGTTTGTGTTAGTTTAGCTGGTTTACCTGTTTGTTTAGCTGGTGTTGTTGTTATTTTAGCTGGTGTTAGTTTAGCTGGTGTTGTTTAGCTTTTTAGTTTAGCTGGTGTTGTAGTTTAGCTGGTTTTAGCTGGTGTTTGTTTAGCTGGTGTTTAGTTTACCTGGTGTTGTTTGTTTGCTTTAGTTTACCTGGTGTTGTTTGTTTAGCTGGTGTTAGTTTACCTGGTGTTGTTTGTTTAGCTGGTGTAGTTTACCTGGTGTTTTTACCTGGTGGTGTTGTTTAGTGTTTAGTTTAGCTGGTGTTGTTTGTTTAGCTGGTGTTGTTTGTTTAGCTGGTGTGTTAGTTTACCTGGTGTTGTTTGTTTAGCTGGTGTTGTTTAGTTTAGCTGGTGTTGTTTGTTTAGCTGGTGTTGTTTGTTTACCTGGTGGTTGTTTTGTTGTTTGTTTAGCTGGTGTTTAGTTTACCTGGTTGTTTAGCTGGTGTTGTTTGTTTAGCTGGTGGTGTTAGTTTAGCTGGTGTGTTTACCTGGTGTTGTTTTTTTAGCTGGTGTTGTGTTTAGTTTAGTTTGGTGTTGTGTTAGTTTAGCTGGTGGTGTAGTTTAGCTGGTGGTGTTAGTTTACCTGGTGGTGTTTGTTTAGCTGGTAGTGTTAGTTTAGCTGGTTGTGTTAGTTTAGCTGGTGGTGTTAGTTTAGCTGGTGTTGTTAGTTTAGCTGCTGGTGGTAGTTTAGCTGGTGTAGTTTAGCTGGTGGTGTTAGTTTAGCTGTTGTTAGTTTAGATGGTGGTGTTAGTTTAGCTGGAGGTGTAGTTTAGCTGGTGGTGTTAGATTAGCTGGTGTTGTTAGTTTAGCTGGTGGTGTTAGTTTAGCTGATGGTGTGAGTTTAGCTGGTGGTGTTAGTTTAGCTGGTAGTGTTAGTTTATCTGGTGGTGTTAGTTTAGCTGGTAGTGTTAGTTTATCTGGTGTTGTTAATTTAGCTGGTGGTGTTAGTTTAGCTGGAGTAGTTTAGCTGGTGTTGTTAGTTCAGCTGATGGTGTTAGTTTAGCTGGTGGTGTTAGTTTAGCTGGTGGTGTTAGTTTAGCTGGTAGTTTAGCTGGTGGTGTTAGTTTAGCTGCTGGTGTTAGTTTAGCTGGTGGTGTTAGTTTAGCTGGTTTTGTTTGTTTAGCTGGTGGTGTTAGTTTAGCTGGTGGTAGTTTTGCTGCTGGTTAGTTTAGCTGGAGTTAGTTTAGCTGGTGGTGTTAGCTTAGGTGGTGTTAGTTTACCTGGTGTTGTTTGTTTAGCTGGTGTTGTTTATTTAGCTGGTGTAGTTTAGCTGGTGTTGTTTGTTTAGTAGGTGTTGTTTGTTTTAGCTGGTGTAGTTTACCTGGTGTTGTTTGTTTAGCTGGTGTTGTTTGTTTAGCTGGTGTAGTTTACCTGGTGGTGTTAGTTTAGCTGGTGGTGTTAGTTTAGCTTTTGTTAGTTTAGCTGGTGGTGTTAGTTTACCTGGTGTAGTTTACCTGGTGTTGTTTGTTTAGCTGGTGTAGTTTACCTGGTGTTGTTTGTTTAGCTGGTGTTGTTTATTTAGCTGGTGTAGTTTAGCTGGTGTTGTTTGTTTAGTAGGTGTTGTTTGTTTTAGCTGGTGTAGTTTAGCTGGTGTTGTTTGTTTAGCTGGTGCTGGTGTTGTTTAGCTGGTGTAGTTTAGCTGGTGGTGTTAGTTTAGCTGGTGGTAGTTTTGCTGTTAGTTTAGCTGGTGTTAGTTTAGCTGGTGGTGTTAGTTTAGGTGGTGTTAGTTTACCTGGTGTTGTTTGTTTAGCTGGTGTTGTTTATTTAGCTGGTGTAGTTTAGCTGGTGTTGTTTGTTTAGTAGGTGTTGTTTGTTTTAGCTGGTGTAGTTTACCTGGTGTTGTTTGTTTAGCTGGTGTTGTTTGTTTAGCTGGTGTAGTTTACCTGGTGTTGTTTGTTTAGCTGGTGTAGTTTACCTGGTGGTGTTAGTTTAGCTGGTGGTGTTAGTTTAGCTGGTTTGTTAGTTTAGCTGGTGGTGTTAGGTTACCTTTTGTTAGTTTAGCTGGTGTTGTTTGTTTAGCTGGTGTAGTTTACCTGGTGTTGTTTGTTTAGCTGGTGTTGTTTATTTAGCTGGTGTAGTTTAGCTGGTGTTGTTTGTTTATTAGGTGTTGTTTGTTTTAGCTGGTGTAGTTTAGCTGGTGTTGTTTGTTTAGCTGGTGCTGTTTGTTTAGCTGGTGTAGTTTACCTGGTGGTGTTAGTTTAGCTGATGGTGTTAGTTTAGCTTTTGTTAGTTTAGCTGGTGGTGTTAGTTTACCTGGTGTAGTTTACCTGGTGTTGTTTGTTTAGCTGGTGTTAGTTTAGCTGGTGTTGTTTGTTTAGCTGGTGTAGTTTACCTGGTGTTGTTTGTTTAGCTGGTGTAGTTTACCTGGTGGTGTTAGTTTAGCCTGACCTGCTGAGGAGTGACGGACTCCATCCTAGCTGGAGGGGTGCTCTCATCTTATCTACCAACATAGACAGGGCTCTAACTCCTCTAGCTCCACAATGAAATAGGGTGCAGGCCAGGCAGCAGGCTGTTAGCCAGCCTGCCAGCATAGTGGAGTCTGCCACTAGTGACTGAAACATGGCTTAAGCCTGATGAATTTATTGTTTTAAATGAGGCCTCACCTCCTGGCTACACTAGTGACCATATCCCCCGTGCATCCCGCAAAGGCGGAGGGTTGCTAACATTT